>NC_044565.1:77665260-77965260 GCF_007565055.1 Rhinopithecus roxellana | reverse complement strand
TTAATAAGCCCCCAAAAGTCAAATGGGATAATAAAAAGTTCTACATCTGGATACATATAGTATGAGTGCATAAAACAAACAAAGATAACAATCTTTAAAAAAACATACAACAGAGAGAAATGTAGACTATTTTCATGAAGATAACAATTAGACCAAGTTTGACTAATTTATCAACATTTTTAAAAAGTGAAATTATAATTTCTCTCATGAATTACATAGAAAGAAAATCTTTATCAAGAAAAACTGCAAAAATTCATAATTTGCAAACTCACATTAAAATAAATTCTAAAGAGGGTTCTTCAGATAGAAAGAAAATATTCCCAGATAGGAATTTAGGATGCAGGGAGAAATGAAGAGGAACAAAATGGTAAATTTTAGTGAAATCTAATCTAGCACTGACTTACTTGTGAATTTTAATAGAGAGAGAATGAAAATGTACCACAACAATAGCATACATGTTGGAGGGGGTAAATGGAGTTAAAATATGGAGAATTAACTGGGATCAGCATAAAAGTACAAATAATATTAGCCTTTCAAAATAAAGTATTCATCCAAACTAATTGTTAGGGTAGTCATTAAAGGTATATACATGTGTGCGTAATTCCAAAATACAGAATACATGAAATAATATAAAACAGTTGTGGTGACTTTGCAATGTGTCACTTGGCTAGGGTAAACTACATTTCCCGTGTTCCTATGAGTTTCTGGTTAGGATATCCCATAAGAGAAATTCTGGTGAGGGATTTGGAAGGGGGAGCAAAGCACTAGCCTTTATGTAGCTCACACATGTTGCCCTTTACCTATTGTTCTACCCCATTGGTTTTACTCAGTGATCAGGCCTAAAATTGCTCCAGCTTTCTTTGGATCCTCCTTCAGCTTCTCTGACTCTTAAGCAAGGAGTGTGTGTAGTTAGCTCCATAATGAAGGTCCCTGGCTTCTGCAGGACACTATCAAGGCTCTAGACAATGAGAATTGAGACAGGCTTCAGTCTTTGCTGTGGACTCTAGTTTATGATTGTTGGCCCTAACTTGTTCTTGCTCTCTCTACTTTACTTCCGTATTTCCTTCTCAACCGCCTGCTGCATAGATTTCAAGCTCCAGCATCAAGTGTGAAGATGACAGCCTCATAGAGACTACTTCACCAACTCTCATAATTATACAAGGGCAAGTCTATATAACAAATTCCTTTAACTCTATAATACATCTATCTATATCATCATCTCTTCTAGTGGTACTGACTCGCTAATGGAACCCTAACTAGAATAGTAGTCAATTATATGCCAAAAAGAGGAAAATAAACATAGAACAATAATGACATATAGAGGTTACATTGTAAGATGGTAAGTATAAACTCAAATATACTTGTATACTCAAAATACATTGCACAAAATATTAATAGTCTAAATGTTCTATACAAAAGGCAAAAGTTATTACACTGGGTTTAAAAACACAAAACTCAAAACAGACAGTGTTCACAAGAGACACATGTGAAAGATAGGATATGGAAAGACTGAAAGCAAACAGATGGAAAGAGATTTGCTTATTAAAAGGAAGCTGGTTTGATGCAATTATATCAGACAAAATAGAGCAAACAAATTTAAAGAATACTAGAGGTAATGAGAGATACTTTATAATGATAAAAGATTCAATTTACAAGGTGACGTGATGATTAAATTGTATGGCAAAAAATACATATAAAAATAATTAACATAATTGAAGGAAAATACACAAATCAATAATCATTATAGGAGATTTCAATATAACTTTTTCCATAACTCATAGAATAAGCAGACAAGAAAAGATATTCACTAACACATACACTGAGTAACACACTTAACAAACTTGATCAAATTTACATACACAGAACCTTATATGCAACAATCAGAAAACATGTAGTAATTTTAAGCATACACAGATATTTGCAGAAATTGATAGTATGCTATCCCACTTGGATAAAAAGAGGGACTGAAATTCTACAGAGTATATTTTCTCATCACAAAACAATTCATCTAGAAATCAAAAAGCAAAAGGATATGTAGGAAGCCCCAACATATTTGAAAGTAAGCAATTTTTAGATAACTCATGGATTATAAAAGAAATTAAAATGGAAATTAGATAACATTGAAATAAAAATCAAAATACTAAATCTCAAGCTTTGTGGGGTGCAACTAAGTAGAAAGTGATAGCATAAGGAATAATAAACTTATAGAAAGTAGAAGGAAGGAAACAGTAGAGAAAACAACATAACTTACTCCATATAATACAATCATATAATAGAGATTTTAAAGGGGGCCATCACCAGAACTACTAAAGAAATTTCAAAGAATACATAAGAATCTTATGCAAAACAATGCTAATAAATATTAACATTTATATGAAATGAACATATTCTAAGAAAAATATGACTTAACTCTGGCACAATAAAAATAAATATTTTTAATATATTTTTTAAAGAACTCTGATTTAAAATCCTTCACACACACACACACACACACACACACACACTCCTCAACACAGAGAGGCCCCAAAGCTTCACCAGAAAATTCTAACAACTATTTTAGAAGTATTTCTAATTCTTATACAAATTCTTCCAGGATTAAAAAACAGATGAACGTTCCTCAATTCATATTTTGAAGGCTACATAACCTTATTTCCAAAACCTGGAACATTTTACAAGAAAAGAGAATTATCGACCAATTTCTATCATGAACGTAGATATTAAAACCCTAAATAAAATATGAGTAAGCCAAGTCTATTTATAAATAAAAATAATAATAAATCACAACTAAGTTCAATTTGTTTCAGGGTGCAAAGGTGGTTTTACAGCATATGAAAAAATGTAATTTATCATATTATCCTAACAATGAAGAAAATCAAGAGATTATCTCATTAGCTACAAAAGGAATATTTGTTATCATTCAATATCCAGTTATGATTGAAATTCACAAACCAGGAAAGCAAGAGAACTTTAATAAAATGTGTCTTACAGAAAATTTAGAGATAACATTACATTTAATTGCACAACCTGGGGAACATTTTCTTGGTGGCCAGAAAACAGAAGACTGCATGCTATCATCATTTAAACTTCCAATGTTGCATTGGAGGAAACTAAACGTGTAACTAACTGTGAAAGAAGAACTAAAAATGTAAAACAAAAACAAAAAACCTAAATACCACTCTACAACTTACAACTTGGAAAATTTTAAAGTTGAAAACATCAAATATTGGTGAATTTGTACAGCAAGAGCTTTCATAAATTAATAATGAGGATATGAAATGGTAATGGTCACTTTGGAAAGCAACTTGACACTATCTGAAAGACATTAAAAACACACACATTATATGATCTCCGTTCCATGTATGTATAAGAACTAGGAAACATGGACAAGAATGTTCAGAGCAAGGCTGTTCATTATACTCTCAAAATGGAAATGACCAAATGTTCATCAACATTAGAATGGGTAAACAAACTATTGAATATTTATTCATAAAAATACTAGACTTCAATATATACAGTTACATGCAAAAGATGAATAACCCTTTATAATATAAAGTAAAAGAAGCCAGACTTTAAAAAGTTTACTGTATGATTCAATATACACATTTCAAAGACAGGCAACAAATTAAACCGTGGTGTTTTGAGATCTACAATTAGATAGTGACAGTGTAAAAAAAGTGAATTTCAGAATATATAGTAGTATAGTTAGCATGGGGGTAGGGAGAACATTATGATGAAGGAGGACCACCGAGGGGGCTTCCAGATGGTGGCCAGGCACTGGTTCTTGATATTGGTGGGGCAACCAGGATGTTTATTTTTACAATTTGTTATTTTGTATATGTGTCTTTTTGAATTTTCTGTCTGTTACATAATTATAATATTAAAAATAAAGCTGTGTAGAAAGACCAAAGACATAAAATAAATAACAACTGACAAGGAAGAAATACTAATCTCTGTATTAGAGAATAGTGTATGGTTGTGTATGTTGAATATTTTTAGCTCCTGGAGTGGCTAGGAGGGCAACTGAAGAGGTAAGCAGAAGGCAAGTACAGTGGAATGTTATTGAAGGACTTTCATTGGGAAAGTGACTTGAACAAACTTAGAATTAGTTTGAAAAAGCTGTTTTAAATTTGGCTTGAGGTGCCAAGACTTTTCTCCTTAACTGGATGTTAAATGCTTCTAGTTTCTCTCTGGCTACAGTCCCTAGTAAAGGGGACTTTTTCATGGTATGGTCTCAATAACCATTTGTAAATTGAGTTTACTAAGAAATAGGAGAAAGGCAAAGCAAGATGGCTGAATAGAAGCCTCCAGCAATTGTCCCCCATGATCCCCACAGGAACACCAAATTGAACAAATAGCCACATAAGAAAGTACCTTCATAAGAACCCAAAATCAGGTGAGTGATCACAGTACCTGGTTTTAATATCATATTAAGGTCAGAGGCACTGAAGAGGGTAGGAAAGACAGTCTTGAATCCCCTACAACATCCCTTCTCCATCTTCTGGCAGCATCTTTGTGGCATAGGAAGATAATTTGTGTGCCTGGGGGAGGCACAGTGCAGCGACTATGAGACTTTGTGTTGGAACTCAGTGGTTCCCTATCACAGCAGAAGGCAGCATGGGGCAAAACTCATCTAGTGCCCACGGAGGGAGCGTCTAGACCTTCCCTAGCCAGAGGTGAATCATCCATCCCAGCAGTGGAAACTGAGTTCCAGCAAGCCTCACCATCATGGGCTAGAGAGTTATGGGGTCCTACATAAACTTGAAAGGCAGTTTAGGCCACAAGGACTGCAAGTGCTGGGCAAATCCTGGTGCTGTGGGTTCGGAGCCAGTGGGCTTAGGCTGCATGCAACCTAGTGAGACACCAGCTGGGGTGGTCAAAGGAGTGCTTGTGTACCTTCCCCCAAGCCCAGGTAGTACAGTTCACAGCTCCAGGAGAGATTCCTTCCCTCTGATTGAGGAAAGGGGAGGGGAGAGTAAAGAGGACTTTGTCTTGCAACCTAGATACCAACTGAGCCACAGTAGGATAGGGCACCCAGCAGAGCCCAGAGGCCCCCACTGCAAGCCCTAGCTCCAGGACTACATTTCTAAATGTAGTCCTATCCCCCTGGGATAGGGATAGAAGGGGATCCTCCGCCTTGAAGGGAAGGGACCCAGTCCTGGTAGGATTTATCACCTGCTGTGTAAAGAGCCTTTGGACCCTAAATAATCAGTGGTGGTAGCCAGGCAGTACTCAATGTGGGCCTTGGGTGAGACTCAGAGGTGTGTTGGCTTCAGGTGTGATCCAACACATTCCCAGTTGTGGTGCTATGGGGAGAGTCTCCATTTGGTTGAGGAAATAAGAGGAAAGAGTAAAGAAGACTTTGTCTTGCAACTTGGGTACCAGCTTGGTCACAGTTGGGTAGAGCATCAAGCAGCTTCCTGGGGTTCCCAATTCTAGGCTGTGGCTATTGGATGGCATTTCTGGGCCTGCCCTGGGACAGAGGGGAGCTCACACTTCCCTGAAGAAAGAGACTCAGGCCTGGAAGCATTCACCACAAACTGCCTGATGAGCCCTTTGGCCTTGAGTGAACATTGACTGTAAACCAGGCAGTATTAGCTGTGGGCCAGACGCAGTGGTGGCCACAGGGAGAGATTTTTCTGCTAAGGTGAGGAAATAGTCAGAAGGACTTTGTCTTGTAGCTTGGGTGCCAGCTCAGCTACAGTAGAGTAGAGCACCAGGTAGATTCCTAAGGTTCCTGATTTCAGGCCTTGGTTTCCAGATGGCATCCTCAGACTTGCCTAAGGCTGGGGAAACTCACTGCCCTGAAAGGAAGAACATAAGCCTGGCTGTATTTGCTGCTTGATCACCGTAGAGCCCTTGGGCCACAAGTGAACACTGGTAGTAGCCAGGCCGTGATTACTGCAGGCCTTGGGTGAGACATACATACACACACATACACTATTTGTTTGGGGGAAAGTATGGGAAGACAAGAGTCTTTGCTTAGTAATCCAGGGAATACTTCCAGATCTTACCCAGGACCACCAAGCCAGTACATCTGTGAGGCTGCAAGAACCACAGCATTATTGAGCTTGGAGTGCCCCCTAAAGCAAATATAGCCACAGTGACCAAATATTTAGATCACAATGCTCAAGTCCCTTCAAATACCTGGAAAGCCTTCCCAGGAAGGTTGGGTAAAAACATCCCAGACTGTGAAGACTACAATACATACATAACTCTTCAGTGCCCAGACACTGACAAATATTTACAAGCATCAAGACCATCCAGGAAAACATGACCTAACCAAATGTACTCAGTAAGTCACGAGTGACCAATCTTAGAGAGACAGAAATGTAACTCTTGAGATGGAGAATTCAAAATAGCTGTTTTGGGAAAGTTTAACAAAATTTAATACACCAAAGAGAAGAAACTCAGAATTCCACCAGATAAATTTAACATCAAGTTTCAAATTATTAAAAGGAATTGAATAGAAATTCTGGAGCTGAAAAATGCAATTGACAGGCTCAAGAATGCATCAGAATCTCTTAGTAGCAGAATTGATCAAGCATAAGAAAGAATTAGTGAACTTTAAGACAGGCTATTTGAAAGTACACAGTCATAGGAGACAAAAGAAAAAAATAAAAGGAATCAAGCATGCCTATAAGATCTAGAAAATCTTAGATGAAAAGGGCAACTCTAAGAAGTATTGACCTTAAAGACAAGGTAGAGAGAGAAATTGGGTTATAGAGTTTATTCAAAGGGATAATCACAGAAAACTTGGCAAACCTAGAGAAATATGCCAATGTTCAAGTACAAGAAGATTGCATAACACCAAGCCATTTAATAATCGAACTTCCAAAGGTCAAGAATAACGAAAGGATCCTAAACACAGCAAGAGAAAAGAAACAAATAACATACAATGGAGCTCCAATATGTCTGGCAGCTGACTACTCAGTGGAAACCATATAGGCCAGGAGAAAGTGACATGATACATTGAAAGTGTAGAAGGAGAAAAACTGTTATCCTTATAGTACACTAGCAAATATATTACATATATTTGCTAATAGTACATTAGCAAAAATATTCTTCAAACATGAAGGAGAAAGAAAGACTTTCCCAAAAAAACAAAAGCTAAGAAATTTCATCAACGCTGGGTCTGTCCCACAAGAAATGCTAAAGGGAATTCCTCAAGCTGAAAGAAATGGACATTAATGAGCAAAAAAAAAAAAAAATCATCTGAAGGTACACAACTCACTGGTAATAGTAAGTGCACAGAAAACCCCAAAACTGTATAACACTGTAATTGTGGTGAATAAACTACTCAAATCATTGGTAGAAATTCTACAAATAATATGTATAATATAAAATAATTTTTAGTATAGTAAAATATAAGTAGAAACAACAAAGTGTTAAAAATCAGGGGAATAAAGTTAAAGTATGCAGTTTTTATTAGTTTTCTCTTTACTTTTTTTTTTTTTTGTTACCCAATTAGTGATCCATTTGCCATCAGTTTAAACTAAGGGATTATATGGTATTATTTGCAAGCCTCATGGTTATCTTAAATCAAAAAACAAGCAACAGATCCACAAAATATGTAAAACATGAAATTAAAACATGCCATTTGAGAATATCACTTTCACTAAAAGGAAGAGAGAAAGGAAAGAAAGAAGTAACAGAAGACCACATGACAATCAGAAAACAAATAACAAAATGGCAGGAGTAAGTCTTTACTTATTAATAATAACATGGAATGTAAATGGAATAAACTCTCCAATTAAAAAATAGAGTGGTTGAATGAATAAAAAAATAAGACCTAAACATCTGTTGCTTACAAGAAACACACTTCACCTATGAAGAGACACATAGACTGAAAATAAAGGCTTGGAAAAGGATATTCCATGCCCATAGAAACAAAAACGAAGAAAGAGTAGCTATACTTATATTATACAAAATAGATTTCAATGCAAAAACTAGAAAAAAGAAATAAAGTAGGTCATTGTACCGTAATAAAGGAGTCAATTTAGCAAGATGATATAGCAATTGTAAATATATATGTGCTCAAATCTTGAGCACCCAAGTATATAAAGCAAATATTATTAGGGCTAAAGAGAATGACAGACCCCAATGCAATACTAGCTGGAGACTAACAACTCACATTCAGCATTGGACAGACCAGTCAGATGGAAAATCAACAAATAAACATCAGACTTAATCTGCACTATAGGCCAAATGGACCTAATAGATATTTATAGAACATTTCATCCAATGGGTGCAGAACACACATTCTTTTCCTCAGCACATAGATTATTCTCAAGAATAGATTATATGTTAGGTCACAAAACAAATCTTAAAATTTTTTAAAAATTGAAGTCATCAAATACCTTCTCTGTCCACAATGGAATAAAACTAGAAATCAATGATCAAAGGAATTTTGGAAACCATACAAACACATAATAGTTAAACGATGTGTTCCTGAATGACCAGTGGGTCAATGAAGAAGTTAATGAAGTTGAAAAATTTCTTGAAACAAATGAAAATGGAAACACAACATTCCAAAAGGTATGGGTATGGGATACAGTGAAAGCAATACTAAGAAGAAGGCTTATAGCAATAACTGTCTACATAAAAAAGCAGAGAAACTTCAAATAAAACAACCTAATGATAAATCTTAAATAACTAGAAAAGCAAGAGCCAACCAAATATGAAAATTAGAAGAAAAGATAATAATGATCACAGCAGAAATGAAAGTGAAACAAAGAAATCAGTACAAAAGATCAACAAAATGAAGAGTTGGGTTTTATGAAATCGAGAAACCTTTAGCCAGACTAAGAAAAAAAGAGAGAAGACCCCAATCAATAAAATCAGAGATGCAAAAGGAGACATTACAACCAATACAGAAATTCAAAAGATCATTAGCGGCTACTATGAGTAATTTTATGTCAATACATAGAAAAATCTAGAAGAAATGGATTAATTCCTGAACACATACAACCTACCAACGTTGAACCATGAATAAATCCACAACTTAAGTAGACCAATAACAAGTGATGAGATGAAAGCCATAATAAAAGTTCTCCCAGCAAAGACCAGGGCACAATAACTTAACTGCTGAATTTTTCAAACATTTAAAGAAGAACTAATGCCAGCTCTACTCTAAGTATTCTGAAAAACAGAGCAAGTGGAAATACTTCCGAACTCATTCTATGAGGCGAATATTAGCATGATACCAAAACCAGACAGACACAACTCAAAAAAGAAAAGTATAGGCCATTTTCCCTGAGGAACATCGATGTAAATATCCTCAATAAAATATTAGCAAACTGAATTCAACAACACATTAAAAAGACAATTTATTATGACAAAGTGGGATTTATCTCAGGGATGCAAGGACAATTCACCATATGCAAATCAATCAATGTAATATATCATATCAAGAGAACAAAAGACAAAAGCACATGATATTTTTGATTGATGCCGAAAAAGCATTTAATAAAATTCAACATCCCTTCATGATAAAAACTCTTAAAAAATGGGGTATAGAAGGAATATACCTCAACAAGATAAAAGCTGTATATGACAGACCCTCAGCTAGTTTCATACTGAATGGGGAAAAACTGAAAGCTTTTGCTCTAAGATCTGGAACAAGACAAGGATGCCCACTTTCACCACTATTATTCAGCATAGTACTGGAAGTCCTAGCCACAGCAACCAGACAAGAGAAAGAAATAAAGGACATCCACATTTGAAAGGTGGAATTCAAATAATCCTTGTTTGCAGAAGGTAAAATCTTAGATATGTAAAACCCTAAAGACTCCCCCAGATAACTATTAGAACTGTAAGGAATTTCAGTAAAAGTTGCAAAATGAACATACAAAATTCAGTAGCTTTTTTAAATTTTTTTTTTATTTTTTATTTTTGAAACGGAGTCTCACTGTGTCCCCCAGGCTGGAGTGCTGTGGCCGGATCTCAGCTCACTGCAAGCTCCGCCTCCCGGGTTTATGCCATTCTCCTGCCTCAGCCTCCCAAGTAGCTGGGACTACAGGCGCCCGCCACCTCGCCTGGCTAGTTTTTTGTATTTTTTAGTAGAGATGGGATTTCACCATGTTAGCCAGGATGGTCTCGATCTCCTGACCTCATGATCCGCCCGTCTCGGCCTCCCAAAGTGCTGGGATTACAGGCTTGAGCCACCACACCCGGCCTCAGTAGCATTTTTATATGCCAACAGTGAACAATCTGAAAAATCAGGAAAATAATCTCATTTATAATAGCTACAAATAAAATAAAACACATAGAAATAAACTTGACAAAGAAGTAAAAGATCTCTATAATAAAAACTGTAAAGTATTGATGAATGAAATTGAAGATGACATACAAAAAATGGAAAGATATTGCATGTTCATGGATTAGAAGAATCAGTATTGTTAAAATGTCTATACTACTCCAAGCAATATACAGCATCAATGCAATCCCTCTAAAAATACTAATGACATTCTTCACAAAAATTTAATAAGCAATCTTAAAGTTATGTAGAACCACAAAAGACCCAGGATAGCCAAAGCCACCTTGAATAAAAAGAACAAAACTGGAGGAATCACACTACCTGACTTTAAATTATACTACAGATCTGTAGTAACCCAAACAACATAGTACTGGCGTAAAAACAGATACAGAGACAGAGAGACCAATGGAACAGCACAGAGAACCTAGAAATTAATCCATGCGTCTACAGTGAATTTATTTTTAACAAAGATGTCAAGAACATACACTTGGAAAAGGACAGTCTTGTTAACAACTGGTGCTGGAAGTACTGGATATCCACGTGCAGAAGAACGAAACTAGACCTCTATCTCTAACCATACACAAAAATAAAATCAAAATATATTAAAGACTTAAATCTAATACCTGAAAGTATGAAATTACTAAAAGAAAACATTGTGGAAACTCTCTAGGATATTGGTCTGGGCAAAGATTTCTGGAGTGATATTCCAAAAACACAGGCAACCAAAGCAAAAATGGACAAATGGGATTTCATCAAGGTAAAAAGCTTCTGAACAACAAAGGGAATAACAAAGTGAAGAGAAAACCCACAAAATTTGAGAAAATATTTGCAAACTATTCATTTGACAAAAGATCAATAAATAACCAGAATATATAAAGAGCCCAAACAAGCCAAAGGGAAAAATAATTGAATAATCTGATTTAAAAATGGGTAAAAAATCTGAATAGACATCTCTTAAAAGAAGACATACAAAAGGGAAACAGGTATATGAAAAGGTGCACAACATCTTGGATTATCAGAGAAATGCAAATCAAAACTACAACGAGATATCATCTCATCCCAGTTAAAATGGCCCTTATCCAAAAGACAGGTAATGAATGCTGGTGAGGATGTGGAGAAAGAGAACCCTCATGCAATGTTGGTGAGAATTTAAATTAGTACAATCACTATGGAGAAGACTTTATAGGTTTATCAAAAAAACTAAAAATAGAATTACCATGTGATCCCGCAATCCCAGTGCTAGGTATATATCCAAAAGAAAGGAAATCAGTATATCAAAGAGACATTTGTATTCCCATGTCATTGTGACACTGTTTATAATAGCTAAGATCTGGAAGTAACATAAGTGTCCATCAACAGGTGAATTAATAAAAAAATGTGGTGTATATACACAATAGAGTACTATTCAGCCATAAAAAAGAATGAGTTCCTGTCACTTGCAACAAACGGATGGAACCAGAGGTCATTATGTTAAGTGTAATAAGCCAGCCACAGAAAAACAAACTCTGCATGTTCTTATTTATTTGTGGGAACTAAAAAAATGAAAACAATTGAATTCATGGAGATAGAGTCAAGAATGATGGTTACCAGAGGCTGAGAAGGACAGTGGTGGAGCAGGGGAAGTGCGTATGGTAAGAGGTATGAAAATGTAGTTAGATAGAATGAATAAGTTCTAGTATTTAACAGGACAACATGGTGGCAAGAGTTAACAATTTATTGCACATTTAAAAATAACTAAAAGAGTATAATTGGATTGTTTATAACAGAAAGAGAAGATGAGGTGATGAATACCCCATTTACCCTGATGTGATTATTATACATCATATGCCTGTATCAAAATCTCATGTATCCCATATATAAATACACCTACTCTGTACCCACAAAAATTAGAAATTTAAAAAAATTTTAAATAGGTCCACTGTAACCATCGTATTTGTTTAAAGAAAGTCTTTTTTCTTTGATATTGTAATATAGGCACAATAATAAGAGTCTTCTGGAAATTACTGAGATTATACTTGTAACTTTTTCTGTTTACACAAAAACATAATTAGCATAGATATCATGTCTACATATCTAATGCAAAGTGTTAACTATAGATTAATACCTTTGTGGTATTCAGGCTACATGTAATTTTAGCACAAAAAATAACCAAATAACCAGACAAGCTAAATAAATGAACAAAAAAAGATCTTAAAGTTTTGCCTGAATAATTTAGAAAATTGCTTTTATTCTTCATTTCATACTGCATGTATATAGACACAGAGTTAATTGATTATAAAATGGTTTTGAGTCAGTCCTAAGCACTCTTATTGAGTAAATTACTTCAAACCAGTTATTTCCAACCTAACATTTTAGCATCACTCTTGTGCTTTTCTAAAGAAGAGATGCATGAAAATTCATAGTGATGTTTATAATGTACACTAAATATTACTAGAATGTTAATGAAATATTAAGGATGTGACCTGAAATAAAAATAAAACAAGAAGTACTAAACTGCTAAATTAGCATTGCAATATTGTCCTAACAGTTGTTGAATATTCTATGTAACAAAACACATTTAGCACTAGAAGTTGTAGCTATAATACTTAATAAAAATATTTTTGTATGTTTGAAACCTCATTTATAAAGTTGCAGAGTTACAATCTGTATTATTTTCCTTCCAATTTATTTTCCACAGAGAAGGTAAGATCATTGTAATAGTGGAAGGAAAAGAATAGCTTACTAAATCAAATACTTACTTTATAGAATTATGGGCAATTTAAAGTAATCCATAAAAAGCATACATTTTTGCCTAGTATTACTTAAAATTCACCATTAAAAAACACATGTACATAGATAGATATGTAGTCACAGCTAATTGAAGTGTTGTATATAATGGCTTCATATTGCTCCATTTCCTACTTGGGCATTTAAAACAGCAGATTGCTACAGAGATCTGCACTGGAGATCAGAATTTTGTAATTCTGAAGGAGGAGTAGCTGATTGTCTGAAGATATGCCCAACAGATTTCACTTAACACTAGGCCATGTATGAGTTTCCTGAGGTAAATTATTCTCTTGTGGGTTGTGGCTCAAGACAGGGAAACTGAAATCAGATCACTGTCCAGAAATATTGTAAAGGGCCTAATGATAACTTTTTGATGTCATTTTCAAGTGTCTGTGAGAATTAATTGGTAAAACTCAAGATTGATGTTCTATAGTTTGGAATTAAAGGCACTGTACAATTGCTCTTGGCCTTTATTTCCAGTTTTCATATCCTCTCTTATTTGAAGCCTTCACTCTCACATGTTTCCCTATGTTTACCTCCTAGGTTGTAACTTTGCTTATGAAGCAGCATTGTCTGGGATAAATACATGAGGTTCGTTGCTTCATGCCAAGGAAATCAAGGACAGCGACACACACAAGGAGTGAGTTTAAGAGTGGAGGTTTAACAGGCAAAAGAAAGAGAAAGGAGCATAGCTCTCTCTTCTGGGAGAGAGAGAGGGCACCCCTGTGGGACCTCTAGCCGACAGCCGAGTGCACTGGATTATACAGGCAGACTTGAGGAGCCTCTGTGTCTTATTTACATTGGCTCACAGATTGGTCGAACCAGGTGTGACATTTACATAGCTGTGGGGAAACTGGCCACCCCACCCTAATCTTCTTATTATGCAAAGAGGTTTTCTACTCGACTGGTGCCATGTTGTCTTCTCCCTACTGCACACATAGTTGGAAAGGAAAAGGGAAGATGGAGCCGCCATTTTGAACATGCCTAGTCCCGGGTAGCCTTTACCTATTGGCACAGACGCTAGCATTTACCTGTGCAAGCTTCCAGCTTGCTTGTCTATATCTGAAGCTTGATTTTACAGGCTGCTTTTTGTTAGAAAAGAAAATGAGTTGGGGGCTGCTTTTCATTAAAAGAAAAAGCTTACCAAGGACGTCCTTACCCTCACTATCTGCCTAAATAATTTATTTTTAACTCATATGTCACTTATGTACTTACAGTCACAGGAATGTGAGTATTCCTCCTATTCACCTACAGGAGTTGATTCTGCCCTCCTTTGAAGTTCACATTAAATTCTAATTTTCCTGTGAAACATCTCACAATTTCTCTCTGAAGAGAGTAAGCCCTAAAGTTTTCTGGTATTTTATTCCTTCATGTTGCAGTCTTTATTCACAACCTAGTGAAATCATAAAATTCTCCCAAATGAAAGATATACTCCCTAAAAGCAAAAACAACCACCTTTCTTTCAAGCCTCTGCACAAAGCCTTGCTCATGCTTGTCCAGACCTGACTTCTTAAAGATTCCAATCCTGACTTGGTGAAGTTCTCTAGATTACACACAAAAACAGTAGTCCTGGTAGATGCACAACGCATCCGTTTGCTTCCACTGGGTAAGTCTGCAGTAACAATCTTCAAATCTCATTGACTCACAGTATAGGTGTATTTCTCATGAATGGTATTTGTTGACTACAGGAGCTGCAGTGGTCACATGCTGCAGTGGTCACATGTCGGATGGCTGTTGTGTGTTCCTCATTCCAATATCCAGGTTGAAGAAGCAGCCCCTAATTTTGATTTACCCATCCGGTAGCAGAGAGAAAAAAGCAAAAGTGCTAACAGAAGCATGGAACGGTTTATAAATCCTATGCTCAGAATGGGCAAATGTTTCTTCTCCTCCCATTTCATTGACCAATGCAAGTCAAATGGCCTAGGTTTTCAATGAGGCAGGAAGTAAATTCCGCCTACAGAGATGCACTGAAAGCTCACAGCAACCTGTGGGGATGTATAGTCCTCTCATAGGACAGGGGAGCGATTGTACAGCCTACATCATTTTACAGTGGTATTCTTCTTGTTCTCTGCCTGCTTCTGGACTTCTTAAATGTTGGCCTTCGCTTCTTATCTAGGTCTTATACTCATTTTGACTATTTTTATTAGCTGTTGATTTTTGAACCAATTTTTGGATTTATATTCTGCCTCTCCATCTGGCTCTGTTTCTGCTAGGTGATCACAGGTTAAGATACCTGTATTTGGCCTGGCTGTAAAGTATTTATTACTTGTACACTAAATACTTTATCAGTAACTATTGCATAAACTCCAGACAATGTTCAGTAAATACGTATTAAATCATTGGGTAACAATCAAATTATTGTTTATCCATTGACTTTAATTTTACTTTTGGACCTAATGCCATGAGACTTAAGGGTCCATCTTTGCCTATGAGCAGTAAGCTTAGAGCACCTGCTTCTGACAAGGGTAACCTTTGGAAGTGTTGAGGTTGGCAGCTATGAGATTCTAACTGAACCAAACTAAGCAAAAAAATTTACCTCCACCACTATCCTGGGAGTTTTTCTCTACTCACAAAGCTTGAGAGAAAAAACTAACCAGAACATGTATTTTATATTTGGTAGCTCTTTCAAAAAGTTTTCTTGATCAAGAGATAAATTCTGGACAGAATGAATTTTTAAAGTTCACAGTGGGGAGAAAAACCTGAGAGTTAAGCTAAGTGCCTGCCGAATTTAAAGTAGGCATAATAGTTTTGTGTGTGCCTAGATTTTCACTAAATTTTTCTGCAATTTTAAAATGTTTATGTCATAGGTACAGTAAAAATAATCTATATTTATGACAGTAAAGTTATCATTGGTTCTGAAGTTATTGTTAGCTCCATCTTTATGAGTTACAGGTTTACATCTACATTTCTATAGTTGCTTTGCCTAATTAACAGGATCTAAACAATATTACATTATATAGCATGGCACAAGATGGGATATTGGTATGTAATTATACATATTATCAATGTATTTTCTTTCAAATACCATTTACTGATGTTCTACAAATGAAAATATTGTAATTTAAAAGCAAATCAGAACCTCGTCAATAAGAACCTAAACATTAGAGATATACAGTGAGTAAAATCAGAAATTCTGCTTTTCTGGAACTTACAGGGTATCAAGGAAGTTGGCCATTAAAAATATGACCCCAAAACAAACATATAATAAGACATTTGATAGGTTTTCTGAAGGAAAGAAACAGTCCTGCATGAGTGTATAACCAAGGAATATCACACAGACATGATTGTCAGGGAAATTTCTCCAAGGGAGAGTCTCAAGCTATGATCTAGAGAGTGAGTTAGAGATAAATAAGAAATTTGTAGGGTGGGTGTGAAGACGGCATGTCTCTTTGCACATAGGAATAGCATGTGAAATGACCCTGTGGCTGGTGCTTGCATGGTGAGCTCTAGGAATCAAAAGGTCAGGATGGCTGAAGAATAGAATGGGAGAGTGTGACATAAAGCTGAAAAAGTTGTCTGGAATAAACAGAGACTAGAGCCTGTTTTGAGGATTCTGGTTTTTGTCCTATGTTCAACAGGGAACCATTGAGGATTTTAGGCGGGAGTCTTACCAGGTCATATTTAAATTATTAGGTTTGCTTCAGCTTTAGGGTAAAAAGTTTCTGAGGAATGGTGGGATGAGTCAAGTGGATAGAATGACACCATTAAGGAGTCGAACATGGTAGTGTAGGTGAGACTAGAGGATGTAGAGTAGACGTAGGAGGGAGTGAATTAATTAAAGAGATAGAGGGAGAATTCAAAGATGATTCCTGTAATCTAGACTTGCTCAGATGAATGATAAGCCTCTTTGGTGAGATATGGAACTCTAAAGGATAACAAGATTTTATTTCAGATGGAGGATTTTAAAACTTTCTCTCAGAAATGTTGAATTTGTTGTATTATTTTGATACATCCAAGAGCAAAAGTGTGAGTAAGCTGCTTGATGTAAGTTTCTGGTCTCAGAGGTACAAACTTGGAAATCATCAATGTAGGCCTTAAAGGGTTCCCATATATACAGTCCCGTTACAGAATGACAAATCTGCAAAGAAGTATGAATCTTAGTGGCTAGAGAGATGGGAGGCAAACCTGGAGAATGAGATATCATGGACGTCAAGTGAAGAGATCACTCAGAATAAGAGAAGCCTGCTCAATAGTGTCAAATGTCGTATAGAGATCAAGTGTTACGTGAATAGAAAATTTCAATGGATTGCACAATTTGAAAATCATTAATTTTATGAGAGTGGTTTTGATATGGTGAACTGAGTATGACAGATTTGAGTGGCTGAAGAGTGAGTGATAGGTAAAGAAATGGTTACAGTGAGTTTAGATAAATCAAGAGAGAAAAAAACTTTTCATTGTAGCTAGAGGGGAATACTAGGATCAGGGATTTGGTCTCATTCTCTTAAATGGTAAGAGAGTCTTGAACATATTTAAACACTTTTGTAATAATTTATTTAACTATTATTAAAAGGTTAGAAGGGATACTTAATCATAAAATTCATTTGTTTCCAGAGTAGAAAACATGCATCTCACAGAGTGAAGGTATATTAGAAACTACCATTGTATTCAATTTATATCTATATCTGTAAATTTAATATAAATTCACTGTACATTCTCAAATTTATTTTAAACTTATGGTGTATGCAGACAAATTTTTCATTATTTCCATTGTACATTTGTGAGGTTTCTGAGAAATCTGGAGGGAACAAAGCTTTTTCCAAATTCATTATAGAAGTTTTATATGTCAAAGTAAGCCATCTAAAATTGCAAATTGGCCAGCATAGGGGCTCACACCTGTAATCCCAGCACTTTGAGAGGTTGAGGCAGGTGGATTGCTTGAGCCCAGGAGTTCATAACCAGCCTGGGCAACATGGTGAAACCCTGTCTCTCCAAAGAAAAAAAAAAAGAAATAAAAGAATTATCCAGGTGTGGTCACATGCACCTGTAGTCCCAGTTACTCAGGAGGCTAAGGTGGAAGGATCACCCGAGCCTGGGAAGGTCAGAGCTGCAGTGAGCCATGATCACACCACTGTACTCCAACCTGGACAACAGAGTAGGACCCTGTCTCCAAAATATATATATATGTGTGTGTGTGTGTGTGTGTGTGTGTGTGTGTGTGTGTATAGATATATAAATATATATATATAATTGCAGTTTAAGAAGTAATTAACTATTCTATTTTATTTATCCCAAATTATTCCCCAAATATTCAAGGACATGACCTCATCTGATTTTTTCTTAGTTCTTGACATTTTTCTACATCATAAAAGCCGATTAGTTAAGAAAGCAGATTTCACTTTATTCTTGCTAATAGAGACAATGAAGTAAGTGAAAGAGGGAAATGTTGATTTCAGCTTGCTGGAATATGAAGGGACAAAGTAATCATCATTCATTTTGTTAAATGACCTCTCAGACACTCTTCACTTTCTAGTTGTTGTAAGTCTCTTAATCCTCCTCATGCAGTGGACATATCTTTTGACTTCACCAGTACAATACCTGCCCTATGAAAAGAAGAGAGTAAAGGCCTGGATCTGCACATGCTGCTTAGTTCTTTCTCTTCAGGAGGAAAAAAATATTTAAGAATGAAGCTTGATAGAAACAACTAAAAATAAACACCACCTTGATATCACTTGTTTGAGTATCATCACACTTTTCTATTTTGTTTTTGTGTCTTCTCTTGCTCTTTTTTACACATGCATAGCTTTTATTAAAATTGTTCACATTCTAAGAAGTGAGATTTTCTTATGGGAGGGTTTTAGATCTAATCCTAGATCTTTAACTTTTGTTATTCTTTTCTTGTATCACTTTGAATGAGATTTTCAACTTCAAAGAAATTATAGTTTTCAGACTAATGGCAGAGTATATACCAAATACACACACACCCTACTTTGTATTTTGTTTTAGAGTAGATATGCAAATAAAAATATATGTAACTTATATGATTAAATAATATTCTGATTTTAGTAATACTAATTGTGATAATTAAAGTGAACTTTATGTTTTCATTGATAGAATGCACATAATGCACATAATCCATTTCTACAAGATTGCTTCATTTACTTGTGATGGAAACAGTATAATAAAATTAGCAAATATGTGATTAGCTATGAAGTGTCATTTTATGGATAATTTACCTCAGGCTATTTTTTTTCACTAATATTTATATTTCAAACAGCATCTGTAGGGTAAAGAAAGGAAGATGCTTCATTGCCATTTTAATCAACTGTAGAGGATGATGAGTGAGAACTTCTTAGCTAAATATTAAAATAATTAGGACTCTCAGATGGGGAAATATGAAGTGCAAAATAAGTGGCTATATATGTGTACTTGGAAAACTTACAGGAAGAAACTATGTACAGGTGCCTCTATACTAAATAACTTGAGCTAATGGATACTAAATTGAGATACGTTTACACAGACGATACGTTTAAACATTCTTGGGAGAAATAGAGTCAATTAAAGTTGCCATATTGCAAACACCCATTTATCTCTCATGACAGCAGCTTCTGTCGAATAAAAGGTGAATGGTGCCCTCTAGATTGGGCCACAGCATTGCAACAGCAGCATTCCCTGCATGACGAGTTGAATTTAGGGCATTTTTTATAACACAAATATAGTGCTTATAGATGTAAGAATTGGTCCTAAAGAACAACAAGGGGAAATCTCTGCAATCATTGCTTCTAAGCATCAGAAAGTTTCATCTTACTTTCAGGACTGAAAGCTGGTGTTGAGTTAATGAGTAACTCATTGCCTGCATTTTGGGTCAAGGTTCTGTTAACTAAGGAATCTGATGGGATCCCATTGCATCCTGTAAAAAATTATTGTAAGATATTCAAAAAGAAAGACAATATTTCAATATGCCAAAAAAAAAAAAAAAAGAATTTAGGCAGTTTTTCTATGCGTCTTTTTTCTTCTTCACTATATTGATAGATGTACCTGCACGACGTAAATTCTTTGTGCCAGTGTGGTGGTAGCTATCTCCTGGAGTAGAGTGATGATTTCAAAATTCAATTATGTCTGGCATTCAATTGATTTGACAACAAATATAGCAAGTAGCTTATATGGGTGAAATTATGTATGCCCCTTCTAAATAAGGAAAGGTCTGAATCAGTTTTCTGTTGAAAATGTGATTATATCAGTTTAAAATATTTCAAATGGCATTATTTACATACTGAAATTCATATCTTTTACTATGGAAGTGGAAAAGAATAATTTTGCCAGGTTTCTACAACTCCCAATTAAAAAAAATTTCAAGACCTAATTTAATTTGTCTTGATGGAAATTTAAGCTTTAGCCCTTTAAAAACATTGAGACATAATGAGATATATAATAATGAGATATACACTAAGGTAGAGTTGAGGGGACCTTAGTCATTATCTAGATCTGTACTGTCTATTACAGGAGTCACTACCATCTGTGGCCTTCAAGCACTTAAACTAAAGAGCTTTTGCACAGCAAAAGAAACTACCATCAGGGTGAACAGGCAACCTACAGAATGGGAGAAAATTTTTGCAACCTACTCATCTGACAAAGGGCTAATATCCAGAATCTACAAAGAACTCAACCAAATATACAAGAAAAAAACAACCCCATCAAAAAGTGGGCAAAGGATATGAACAGACATTTCTCAAAAGAAGACATTCATACAGCCAACAGACACATGAAAAAATGCTCATCATCACTCGCCATCAGAGAAATGCAAATCAAAACCACAATGAGATACCATCTCACACCAGTTAGAATGGCAATCATTAAGAAGTCAGGAAACAACAGGTGTTGGAGAGGATGTGGAGAAATAGGAACACTTTTACACTGTTGGTGGGATTGTAAACTAGTTCAACCATTATGGAAAACAGTATGGCAATTCCTCAAGGATCTAGAACTAGATGTACCATATGACCCAGCCATCCCACTACTGGGTATATACCCAAAGGATTATAAATTATTCTACTACAAAGACACATGCACACGTATGTTTATTGCGGCACTATTCACAATAGCAAAGACTTGGAATCAACCCAAATGTCCATCAGTGACAGTCTGGATTAAGAAAATGTGGCACATATACACCATGGAATACTATGCAGCCATAAAAAAGGATGAGTTTGCGTCCTTTGTAGGGACATGGATGCAGCTGGAAACCATCATTCTTAGCAAACTATCACAAGAAGAGAAAACCAAACACCGCATGTTCTCACTCACAGGTGGGAACTGAACAATGAGATCACTTGGACTCGGGAAGGGGAACATCACACACTGGGGCCTATCATGGGGAGGGGGGAGGAGGGAGGGATTGCATTGGGGAGTTATACCTGATATGAATGATGAATTGATGGGTGCTGACAAGTTGATGGGTGCAGCACACCAACATGGCATAAGTATACATATGTAACAAACCTGCACCTTATGCACATGTACCCTAGAACTTAAAGTATAATAAAAAATAATAATAATAATTAAAAAAAAAAATAGTTGCTACTAGTAAAAAAAAAAAAAAAAAAAAAAATGTGACTAACCGAAATTGAAGCATGCTGTAAATCCAAAATACATACCAGATGTCAAATGTTTTGCATGAGAAATGTAAAATTTCTCAATAATAATTTTATATTAATTATATTTTGACATGATAATTTGGATACATTGATTAAATAATTATTAAAATTAATTTTATCTTTTTCAATTTAGGTTCTAGGATATTTAAAGTTGCATATGTGACTCACATTATATTTCTGTTAGAGATCACTGCTGTAGATCAACCTTCTCACTGAACAAGAAAATCAATTTAGGTACTAATTGACTAGATTCCCTAATATTCACAATGTACTGAATTTGTTCAGGGCTTCGATATGTGTCATATATATTGTATCACTTGATTTTGATAGCAACCTGGTAAGGAACATAGATTAGGAAAGATAAGCTCCAATTTATATAGCAGGCACAGAAGTTCAAGTAAATTGGTAGAGGTCACATGCTTATTAAATAAAAGGCATGAGTGTGGACTTAATTTTGTATAATTCCCAGGTCATATAGTTTATTATCACCAGCCATTATGAGTGCAGGGATCACTAGAGGTGGAACAGACAATTTTGTTTATTGTAACCTGTCATAAGTGAGGAATTAGTTAAGAGAGCATCCAGAAATGCCTTATAAATTCCCTACTTTTATAGTCACTAGCAGTGACTGTAAAAAACTTTTATTTTCTTTTATGTTGCAGATAAGACATTATATTAATTTCATAAAAATTATGATTTTATCATTTATTTCATTTCAGGATAATAATGGGAGTATCATAAAATATTTGTTATGTAAAAAGGCATGACATCTGATAGGCCTGAGATTCAAAACTCAGATGTAAAAGGAATTTCCAAATCAATCTCTCTCAGTACTATATAATGTACCTTTCTTTCAGAATACATATAAAACTTATACTAAATTACTACATGCTTATTTCAAGCTATTTTGACATATTTTAGTTGGTTTTAATGGGAATGTACATTCTGTCTCATACCATTTTTGATACATTATAAAAACTAGAAGAGGTGAAAAAGGCTTTATTTCAACAAATTATATGATAAAATTTCCAAAATATCTTTGAGGGTAACATGGTGGGATGTGAATTATTTGATTAAAATCTGAATTTCTGGCTTTTCTTTAAAAGTCAGAATAACTACTAACGTTCAAGTAGCATAATCATGGAGTAATTGCCTGGAGCAGAGTCACAGCTGTCCTCTATGAACATTCTCATTTGATGCTCTCTCTACTACTGGCTACTGCGTTGCAAGTATTCTGCTTCCTTGTCTGCCTGATCCCATAATGTTTGGGTTTGTAATCTCCAAAAAATGCTCTTAAAAGCACTTTCTAACTCCTAGTACCCATGATCCATTTATGATCTTGCAATTCTCTAATTGGCTTGCTCGCCTCATAACTGAAAGCTGTTCCATGACTAGTTAGATAATACTGTCATTTTTTTTTCACATCATGCATATAACCCAGTGTGCTTTTTCCAGCTTCAGATTTATTACTTTTATGTGTTTACTGAATGCATTATACTTACATTTTCATGTTTATTAATGCTGTTTATACTCTTCCACCGATGCTGCATTTTCAATATATTTAATTCTTTTGTAGAATACATAGTTGCTATTGACCATTTTATAAAAGTGATGTGTATTAGCCTGGCTTTCAAGGTTCTGTCTAAATAGTCCCTGACTCACTGTTCTTCCTAGCTTTCTCTGCATACTTCAACACAGAGATTTGAGTATAGCCATATAGGTCTCCTTCTTGTAGCTCCCAATTGAGTTGTGGTTTAGTGCTGTGGTTCTCAAATACCAGGCAGTGCCCTTCTCACTATATGTAAAAGTCTTATTCACTTACACATATATTTCTTTGTCCCTACCCCAGATTTGCTGAATCAAAATGATTGGGGATGGGGATCTAGACTGCTGCTGCATCCAAATGCTCCTTAGCATGTACCCTGAAACCAGAACACTTAGATTGTAACCTTGTCTTCTATATTTATTAGCTTTGTGACCAGGGTAAATCACTTGATCTTTCAGTGCCCTTAGTTCTTAATCTATAAAATGGAAGCAATAATAGAACCTATGTTAAAGGGTTGTTAAGTGGATTAAATGAGGTAATATCTATAGAGTGTTTGTAACACTTTCAGGCATAGTGAGCAGGATGTAAGCATGTGTTATGTAGATAAATCAGAAGTTCTCTCATACGATTTTGAAACAAATAAGGTTTGGAAACCAATGAAATTTAAATAAGAAGGCTCTGTAATGCTTGGCCTATTGTTCATTAAAGATCTGTTTTCCTACTTCCCATTATTCTCAACAGGAGAAGTGTCATCTGACACTGATGTCATCTAGTGTGCACGTCTGACCAGTTTTATTTTGAAATACATGTTATCTGATAATGAATTATTTTGGTTTTATAATCTTTTATGTAGTATTATATTAATTTCATTAAAATTATGTTCATTGTTAGATTTTATCATTTATTAATTTCATTTCAGGATAATAATGGGAGTATCATAAAATATTTGTTATGTAAAAAGGCATGACATCTGATAGGCTTGAGATTCAAAACTCAGATGTAAAAGGAATTTCCAAATCAATCTCTCTCAGTACTACATAACATAGCATTCTTTCACAATACATATAACACTTATACTAAATTAATACATGCTTATTTCAAGCTATTTTGGCATGTTTTAGTCTATTTTAATGGGAATGTATAGTCTGTCTCATCAAGTAGATTGTACATTCTCCTAGAAAAAGAAAACGTTGTCTTGATTCCTTTTGTATCTTTTTCACAGCAGGCATTCAGTAAGTGGTATTGACAGCTTGACTCAAGTTCAAAGAGAAACAGGAAAATTCAGAGAGTAGAGTCAGAAGTTTAAAGTACATTGAAAATAGAGTGCCTGAAAAATCTTAGTTCACCGGAAGAAAACTAGCAAAGCCAGAGGAAACAGAGAATGCCTTCAGGGCTATAATAGGAAATGTGATGTTGAGGCAAGTGGAAAATTTGGCTGTTAAAAGATATATGCAGGTGTGTCTTACCTTTGTAAAACCTAATGTAAGCGTCTAAAATTTAAAAATAACAAAAAGAAAAACCAGGTAAATTAGAAGTTTTTTTTGCTGGGCAGGGGAGGGGGAATATCAATCATACAAATATTATGATAGGGTATCTACTATGTGTCCACAACTTTGCATTAAAAAGTATAGATGTTTTATTAGCTTTAAATATATTCACTTGAATGAACTTGGTTATACTTAAAGTGGGATTCAGTTTACAAAGCATTTGTTTTATTCAAGATTTTTTGGTAGCACAGTTATTTTTAAAGTTAAATGAACCACTATGTTAAATAAAGCTAGGTAATGACTTAATTAGAAGACCTGAAGCTCAGAAAATATCAAATTTACCATAATAAATAGACACCACCCTGTCTTTCATGAGTCCATCTAAAACAAGTGTTTAGGCAAACAAACATGCAAACAAAAAGAGAAAATAAACACACTGCAGATTGTTTTTGTTGAAAGCAAATGAAGAGCTATGTGGCCTAAGTTTGGATGGAATGTTTATTTAGTTGGCTGACAATGAATGTAGCTTCAAAGCAACCTGACTATATCAATCATGATAATAGCCTCCTATCAGTGCAATAAGATGGAATACCATGGCCTTTGCTTGTTTTCTATCTCATCTTCATTAAGTTAGAAACTCTATGGGTCTTCAAATGATCTTTGTAGTTTACGTACACATATATGTGTACATACATACACATATATAAACAAAATTTGAACTATACTTATATAGCAGTTTTATTTTTAGAAATGAAACAGGAAAAAACATATACAAAATAAAATAACTTTTAATTCAATATGGCTTCCTAAATAATAAGATTTACTCTTCCTAGCAGCCCAAATCTCATGAAAGCATATAAAAAAGAAAATGGAATACATAGGAATTTTAGAAACCTGGGCATGAACACCAAAAAAGTAAAAGGGTGACACATTTTTAAAGAAACAGAACACGTGATATCAGGTTGACAATGAAATGCAAGGTTGCTGAAAAATGCATGTGGAGGAAAGAGAGGTGCTCAAAAAACTACTTTTTCTTAGAGGTAATAAGCTTTAGAGAAGGAGACCATGTGAGGTCTGCTTGGTAATTCATTTAAAGGCTGTGCAATAGTTGTCCAATTGTATTAATCAGATTCCTAAGTGTAAGCAATAAATGCCTATTTCGAGTGAAGCATATAATTGTTTGGATGGCTAACAGAATTGTAGAAGGATGGAGGACCTGGCTGGGAACTGGGCTGCCAGGAGCAACAACCAAGTGTAAACCACAGAAGTGACCTTATCACAAAATTGCTGGTACCTCATTCCTCATTCAGGTAGAATTACAACAATTTGCCACTGAGTCACTTGTAATCCAGGACAGTAATTTTACAGATATGGGCACAGGTCTTCCCTTTCAGATGATCAAATCTCTAAAATATCAAGGGGGAAAAAAAAGAATAAACATGTAATCAATCTAGGTGGGGAGATGCGGAGAAAGGTGGCGGAATACAATGTTCCACTGGTCGCACCACCCACAAGGACACCAATTTAACAACAATCTACACAGAAAAGAGCATCTTTATAACAACCAAAAAATCAGAGAGCCCTCGTGGTACCTGGTTTTATCTTCGTATCCGTGAAAGAGGCACTGAAGAGATAGAAAAAACAGTCTGGAATCACTGAAGCCACTGCTCCCCCAACGTCCTCTGCAATAGTGGTGAGGTATAGAGACCCTCTCTGGCACTGCAGGAGGGAGAACACAGCAATTTTGAGGCATTGAACTCAGTGCTGTCCTGTTAGAGCAGAAAGGTGAACTAGACCAAACTCAGCTGACGCCTGCCCACAGAGGGAGCATTTGAACCAGCCCTAGACAGAGGAGAATCGCCTGTCCCAACGGTCTGAACTTGAGTGCCCCCAAACCCCACCACCGGGGGCCAAAGTGTTCTTGGTCTCTAAGTAAACTTGTAAGGCATTTTAGACCATAAGGATTGCAACTCGTAGGTGAGCCCTAGGACTGAGCTAGGCCCAGAGACAGATGACTGCAGGAGCACCTGACATACTGAGACATCAGCTGGGGCAGCCAAGAAAGTGCTGGTATCTCCCGTTCCCTAATCCCACAATGCACAGCTGAAGGCTCCAGATTAGACCTCTTCCTGCCACCTGAGGAGAGGAGAGGAAAGAGGGGAAGGACTTTGTCTTGCATCTTGGATAGCAGCTCAGCTACAGCAGGACAGGGCACCAGTCAGAGTGGTGAGGTCCTCATTACAGGCCCCAGCTCCTGCACATTTCCAGACATACCCTGGGCCAGAAGGGAACCCATTGCCTTCAAGGGAAGGTCCCAGTCTTGGCAGCATTCATCACCTACTAACTGAAGAGCCCTTGGGCTGCAAATAACAAGCAGTGGTACCCAGGCACTATGTTGAGGGCCTTGGGTGAAACTCTGAGACTTGTTGGTTTCAGGGACCAGTGTGGACACAGGAGGCATACAGTACCAAGCAGACTGTTGGGGCCCCTGATTCCAAGATTTGACTCTTGGAATTTCTGGACCTGCCCTGGAGAAGAGGAGAGCCAACTGCCCCAAAGTTTGAGTCCCAGGCCAGGCAGCATTCACAACAAACTGACGTAAGAGCTCTTGGAACAAAAGGGAACATCAGTGGTAGTCTGATAGTACTCCCAATGGCCTGTGGTGACAGTGGCTATGGTGTGAGTCCCCTCAGCCTTTGGAAAGGGGAGGGAAGAGTGAGAAGGACTTCAAATTGTGGTTCGAGTGCCAGATCAGCATCAGTAAAACAGAAAACCAGGTAGACTAAGATTTTTGACTTTAGTCCCTGAGTCATTGGTGGCACGTTTAAACCCACCAAGGACCTGGGGGACCTTGCCACCCTGAAGGGAAGGATGCAGGCCTGGCTGACTCTACCACCTGCTGATTGTAGAGCCTCAGGGCCTTGGGTGAATATAGGCAGTAGCCAAGAGGTTATTACAGAGGCCTTGGGTAAGATGCAGTGCTGTGCTGGCTTCAGGTCTGACTCAGTGCAGACACAGTGGTGGTGGCCACTGGGGTGCCTGTCACTCCACCCCCAGCTTTAGTTGGCTCAGAACAGAGAGAGAGACTTCATTTGTTTCCGAGAAAGTGAGGGAAGAGAATAATAGTCTCTGCCTGATAATCCAGTGAATTCTCCCGGAACATGTCCAAGATTGTCAAGGCAGTACCTCCACAAGTCTAAAAGAACCACAGCCTTACTACTGGGTTTGGGGTGCCCTCGATATGGTTTGGCTGTGTTTCCACCCAAATCTCATCTTGAATTGTAGTTTCCATAATCCCTGTGTGTGGTGGGAGGGACCCGGTGGGACGTAGTTGAATCATGGGTGCGGTTTTCTCCGTGTAATTCTCATGATAGTGAGTAAGTTCTCACAAGATCTGATGGTTCTATAAGGGGCTGCCCCCTTCACTTGGCTCTCAGTCTTCTCTCTCCTGCCACCTTGTGAAGAAGGACATGTTTGTTTCTCCTTTAAGAAAGTGTTCCCATTTGGTCTCAGTTGCTTCTCTATTAAAACAATGGTTGGACTAATTTTTCTATAATATTTCTTATGGTATTTACCTTGCCTGATGCAGAAGTGACTTCCCATGTCATCTTATTCAGTTGCACTGTGATGTTATTTTGTTATTATAACAGAGAAGGCATTTTGTTATTAATTCAATGCTGGCACATGATTTTCCCCTGCCTTGTCTAAGGACTCCTGTGCCATTAAGAACTTTCATTAAGAACTTCTTAATTTGGTTTTATCCCCAGGGACTTATTTTACTTAAAATTCACTTGGCCTTTGGTTCATTTCTAATTGATTATGATCACTCTTTTTTTCTTTTATTATTTAAAAAATCTGCCCCTATGTGGAATTGTTTTCTTCCTGTGTTTTTCATTCAACACATTGATTAGGATTAAAGCATGTGAGTCCTTCAACTGACCTCTGTAGACTAGAGAAAACAGGGGTGGCTCTTTTAGGATGATCTATTTTGTGGCAGAAACAAAATACATAACATATTAAGTTTGCCCTCAGTTTTTACCAGCACTGTAAGACTGTGAATTCAGAGGACAGAAACAAGATTTTCCATAGTCCTTTGAGCAACTTCAACAATTTCACTTTACTATATATTGTCGTACTCTTAACATTATAAAATCAAACTCTTTAACTTATATAATTTAACTTATAACTAAAACAAAGGCATTGTAAGGTATATTTTAATAAAGTTATTTGATTATTAGAAAGATGACAATACACATTAAATAAATGCATTATATTTTTTGATCACTGTAATGAGAAAACGTTGCATCTATTAGAAAGAACAGAATGTCATATATAAACAATAACCATTAGAAAGAAAAGAAAAATGATAGAATGTGTAAATTAATAGAAAAGCATTATTTTGAAAAAGGTATCAGCAGACATGAATCTTCAACATAAAAGACCCATTGAGTCTTTAGCACAATGAATGGAAAACAATCCATACAAAAGCATATATGAAATTTCAGAACAATAGAGACAAAGGGAAGACCTTAAAAGCTTCCAAAAAGGGAAGAAGAAAGCACATCACATAGAGAAGGTGAATATTTACTTTTGGCCAGTAAATTCCACAGCTTGGAAATGTGACTTAATTCCATGTTCCATTTCGTGGAGGAATGGAGGGGAGGAATTATTGACACATAAACTTTCTCTCCTAGGTTGGCTCAATATTCAAGGCAAGTCTGAGCCTACAAGTAAGGGTCAGAGAGTGTTAAAAGCTTCATGAAATGAGTCAAAAAGGCAGAAACACCTACTAAGCACAGGGCTGACCTGGGGGCACAGAGACACCAAATACAAACACAAAGCAGAGTGAAGCAAATTTTATGAATGAGGTTCTAGCTAATATTGAAGGAGCAAAGAGAAAGGTGCCGTTAAGTCGAACCACAGTAAAGCGAAGCCTCGGTTGGTTTAGTGTATTTCTAAAGTGTGTGTGTATGTGTGGGGTGTGTGTATGTGTGTGTGTGGTGTTTGGGTATGTGTTTGGGTATATGTGTTGGTGTTTTGTTAGACGACGAAACCTGTTGAAGAAATGAGTATGAAGCAGGGTTTCTCCCTTGGTTCTGTTTGAAGAAAGCTGTAAATCTTCAGAGCAACTTACAAAGGATGAGGAGTAGGGACTTCCAGTACTAAAATTGGGACCATCTCTGGGAAAAAGGGACGATTTGGTCACTCCAAGTGAAGTTCCAGGGAATCTGAGGATGAACAGATAAATGCAGGACTGAGACTAGGACAGGAAGGAAAAGAACAGAGGGAGAAGAATAAAAGTAAAATGGGACGAGCTCCAGAGGTTGGAAGCACAGTTCAGGATAAGCTGGTCATTCAGTGAGCCCTTCAGTTCAAGGGGTGAAAGGCTGAGCATGGAGCTGACATGGGCAGACACAAGATGGAGTATGCTCAAAAAAGTGTGGAAAGCTCATGTCTGCCCTTTCTCAGGTTTAAATATGTCTGTATATAAAAAAAAATAGACACCATTTCATATCTACATTTTCTCAGAATTACTTGGTGGCACACATGAGTTTTGCCAAAAATTAGGTTGTTCTAGATATTAGAATTCATGAGGTTTGCATTTCGATTCAGCCTCTTTGGACCTATGTACCAAAGAGAACCATCACCATCATTAGAAACCCCATTCCCCCATCACGATGCTGCAACGACATATGCGCTCTGTGCTCTGTCTCCCTCTGGTGCCCTTCTCCGGTCCATGCTTCATTACCTTTTGAAATTCCCAAGGACGCAGTTCATTTTCGTAAGTACAAGATGTGACAGAAATTTAGCAAAGGCCCCACGACATTGGCTGCTGTCAGAAAAATGCCTAATTGGTCTATCTGCCCTAAAGAGCATGCTCAGAATGCAGCCCTAGACTGAAATCTCAAAGGCTGGTTTTGAAAGATCTGCTGAGCTAGGAAGTCTGGCATTCTATGTCCTAAGAAGAGAATGTTAAACTAGAAATTAAAGCTCAATTTGAAACTAGATTTTAGTTTTTCCTTTTTTTTTTTCCTCACACAAAGTATGAGCTGTTTTTGAATATGACTGCTACATTTCCATTGTCAACACCGTGAGATCTGATGACATTTTACTTCATCATTGAATTTACCCCAGCAGTTCTGCGTCTTGAAATATAGAGTAATTACTCTGTACACAGGGTTTTCATTTCATGTCCCACATGGTGTTAACTGGAAATAATATTTTTAAAATTTAGGTATCTGGAAAAGTAACAAAGGAAATGAAATATGGCTTAGAAAATCAGGTTAATGCCAAGCAGGTTAATACCTTTGAGGGGAAATAAATGATAAAAAAAATTAAGTACTCAATGGAAAAGTAGAAGTTGCAGAGAAAGAATACTGCCGGGTATACATAAATGAGAAATAATAAACCAGAAACTAAAATAAAACACTTTTAACAAAGGGCAACTTTAAGTTAGACTATGTTTCATATCTCTCTTTACGGTTGAGCCTATTGTTTTCAAAGTCACAGATAAAACAGACTACCATTTCTTTAAGTAGATGCTAGTCTGGATAACCTTGGAGCTCTTAATCCATTTGCATTTTGCCATCTGCTTTGCATGCTTCTTAACTTAATATGCATATCTCAGAATTGATTCAATTTACAAGCTCCTTCAGGAAGACATGTGCTACTATTGTATTGCAGAACTGATGATATTCAACAGTCTGTACAACATAAATTTAAAAGGACACCATGGAAAGAACGCTAGACAAAGAGTTAGGTGACTTCAATTCCTTCAGATCATAATTACTCACTCTGTAACCTTGAACATCTAAACACTCCAGGCTTCAGTTTTCTCACATGTAAAACGAATGTCAGTCTCTCTAAGTTTCCTTCTAGATCCAAAATTCTCACAAATATGTCATCTTCCTATTGGAAGAAAGGCTGGTAATTTCAATTAAGAACAGACATTAACTGGTGCCTTTTTACCCCTCTTTTGATATGTATTTTTAGAAAAGACTTTTTAAGAGCTTCAAATGAAAAATCACAGTTCTGTAACAAATACAACTAGAGATAAATATTACAAACTAAAGACAGTATATATTTAAAAAGGGAATTAAACATTTAAAAGAAAAATAAATTTAAATATAACAGTTATCACAACAATTGTAAATATAAGAATCTTTCATGATGAGAGTTTCTTCCTGAGAGAGAGAGAGAGAGAGAGAGTGAGAGAGAGAGAAAGACTACAAAAGCAAAAATTAAATCCAACTATAAGCGTTTTGCAAGACATGTCTCTTTAATATAATGGTATAGAAAGCTGAAAGGGAAGTGAATGAAAAAGAAAAAATCCAATCCAAAAAAAGTTGATGTAGCGAGGTTATCAGAATGGATGGACTTCAAAGACAAATGTATTGCTGAAAATAATGAGGATTATCACAATAAAAATAACAGTTCTCTATGAAGTTATAACAATCTTGAATCCTGAATTTATTAATCTAACAATGTAGCCTTAAACATATGAGACAAAAATTGGCAGAATTACCCAAACTTTCCCAAACTGAATTCTGATGGGAATATTTTTTAATACATTTTGATCAAGCAGACAATCTAATAAACAACCTGAACTCATAGACATATAAAGAACTCAGCAGCCAACATTGTAAACACACTTATCCTTTTCCAAGGCAACATAACCTATTTACAAAAACCTATATTAGAATCCTTGCATGCCCTAATGTTTAATAGAAATGGTGAATGTGGATATCTATGGCTTAGTCCTGATTTTCAGAGGGAAAGCATTCAATTTTTCACTGTTAATAATGCAATTAGATTATAATGAAAATAGCTTTTTCATTGATCTCTTTATTGTTTGAAGAAGTTCTTTCTCTCTTATTACTATTTTCCTGACAGTCCCCATGAAGTTGTCTTGAAATTTATTAAGTACTTTTTATGCATCTTTTGAGATGATGATATATTTCTTCATTTTTTAATGTGGTGAATTATATTATTTGATTTTTGAATGATATAGCATCTTTTCATTCCCAGAACAAACCCCTTATGTTATCCTTATACATTGTTGGATTTTATTTACAAAAAATTGTTAATGGGATTTTGCATGTGTATTCATTTAATGCATATATATTGGTCTATGGTTCTTTCATTTGTAATGTCTCCGTCTGATTTTGTATCAGGGTGATGCTGGCTTCACAAAGTGATTTGGGACATATTCTCTCCTTCTCTGTTTCCTAAAAGTGTACGGTTGGTATTATTTATTCCATAAATGTCTGATAGAATTGACTATTGAAGCCATAAGATCCTTAGCTTTTTACTGGAAAGATTTAAGTTTTTAAAATTGCATATATTTAAGTTATACAACATGATGTTTTGATATATTTATACCCAGCAAAATGGTTACTGTAGTCAATCAAATTAACATACTAATTATCTCACATATTTACCTCTCCCTTTTTTTGGTGGTAAGAGTACCCAAAATCTACTAACTGTTTTAGCAAATGTCCACATTGTAACAATACAATATTATTAATTTAATCTTTATGTTATACATTAACTCTCTAGGCTTATTCATCCTTTGACCTACATCTTCCCATCCCTCCCTGCCTTCCTGGTAATCATCCTTCTACTCTATGTTTCTATGTATACAGCTTTTCAATACCTTCCTTTCTTCCTTCCTTCTCCCCTTCCTTCCCTTCCTTCCCTCACTCCCTTTCTTTCACATATAAGTGAGATCATGCAGTATTTGTCTATCTGTGTCTGGCTTATTTCACCTAGCATAATGTCTTCTAGGTTCATCCATTTTGTTGTCAATGACAGGATTTCTTTCTTTTTAAAAGGCTGACTAATATTCCATTGTAACATATGTACCAAAATTTCTGTATCCATTCATCCATCAATGAACACTTAGGTTGTTTCCATATCTTGGCTATTGTGAATTGCGTTTCAGTGAACATGACAGCACAGATATCTCTATAAGTTCCTAATCAAATCAAATTTTAAAACTTCTATGCAGTAAAGAAAACAATTGACAAAATGAAAGCCAATGTGTTGGGAGAAAGTATTTGCTAACCGTATTTCTGATAAGGGGTTAATATCCAAAATATATAAGTAGCACATACAACTCAATAGCAAAAAATCAAATAACCTGATTTTATAATGGGTAAAAGATCTGAATAGACTTTTTTTTTTTTTTTTTTTTTGAGACGGAGTCTGGCTCTGTCACCCAGGCTGGAGTGCAGTGATGCGATCTCGGCTCACTGCAAGCCCCGCCTCCCAGGTTCATGCCATTCTCCTGCCTCAGCCTCCCAAGTAGCTGGGACTACAGGTGCGCACCACCACGCCTGGCTAATTTTTTTTTTTTTTTTTTTTTTTTAGTAGAGATGGAGTTTCACCATATTAGCCAGGATGGTCTCGATCTCCTGACCTCGTGATCTGACCGCCTTGGTGTCCCAAAGTGCTGGGATTACAGGCATGAGCCACCATGCCCGGCCCTGAATAGACATTTCTTCAAAGAACGTATAAAAATGGTCAAGGTGTATGAAAAGGTGCTCAACTTCACTAATCATCAGGAAAACACAAATCAAAGCCACAGTGAGGTATGACTTTACACCTGGTAGAATAGCTATTTCAAAAACGACAAGAGACATCAAGTGTTGGAAAGGGTGTGGAGAAAATATATTCTTGTACACTCTTGGTGTGAATGTAAATTGGTGCAGCTATGTGAAAAACCACATGAAGTTTCCTCAAAAATATTGAAAATAGAACTACTCAATGACATAGGAGTCCCTCTTCTGGGAATATACTCAAAGAAAATGAAATCAGCACCTTGTAGAGATATCTGCAGATACATATTTGATAGAGAAATCAATGTTTTCAATGAATATTAGACTAATTAGATTTTCTATATCCTCCTGTGTGACTTTTGATTTGTTGTGATTTTCTAGTAATTTGTGTTTTTCTTGAAGGTAGAATATTATATCATATAGTCATTAAAATTGTCATGTATGGCAGGCATGATGGCTCACTCCTTTAATCCCAGCACTTTGGGAGGCCGAGGCGGGTAGATCATCTGAGGACAGGAGTTCAAGACCAGCCTGGCCAACATGGTGAAACCCCGTCTCTACTAAAAATACAGAAATTAGCTGAGTGTGGTGGCACATGCCTGTAATCCCAGTTAGTAGGAAGACTGAGGCAGGAGAATCACTTGAATCCGGAAGGTGGAGGTTGTGGTGAGCTGAGATCACGCCATTGCACTCCAGCCTAGGTGACAAGAGCGAAATTCAGTCTCAAAAAAAAAAAAAAAGTTGTCATGTATTATACTTTAACATCTGTAAGATCTTTAGCAATGACTCTTCTTTAATTTCTGATAATTTGTATCTTTCCCCTTTTTTATTCGTGATCAAGCTAGTACGAAAGTTACCAGTTTTTTGGTCCTCTCAAAGAAACACCTTTGGTTTTAACTGATTTTTCTCTATTTTTATTTGTTTTCTATTTTATTGATTTTTAATTGTTTATTATTAATTTCATTATACTAATTTGTGTTTATTTTCCCTCTTCCTAGTTTCTTAAATTAAAAGCTTACCTTATTCATTTTTAGAACTTTCTTCTTTTCTAATATAAGTATTTAAGGCTATAAATGTCTCTCTAAGAACTGTTTTAGCTGCATCTTAGAAATCTTGATGTTTTGATGATTTCATTTTTGTGAAGTTTTAGGTATTTTCTAATTCTTTTTGTGATTCTTTCTTTGACATATTTATTTAGAGGTGTATTGTTTAATGTCCAACTCTTTGGGATTTTTCCAGATAGCTTTCTCTTGTTGATTTCTGCGTTAGTGCTATTGCTGTCAGAGAACATACTGTGAATTTGAATCTTTTTAAATTGAATGAGTCTTGTTTTATGGCCAAACATATAGTCTATTTTAGTGAATGTGCCATGTTCAATAAAAATAATGTATATTCTGCTGTTCTTTAGTAAAATGTTCTATAAATAAGTGTCAATTAGGTCAAGTCATTTGTGCTGCTCAGTCTTCTGTATCTTCATTGATATTCTGTCTACATGCTTTATCATTATTAAGATATGAATGTTGATGTCTCCAATTATAATGGTAAATTTCTTTCTTTCTCCTCTCAGTTTTGCCAATTTTTGCTTCATGCATTTTGAAATTCTGTTTAGGCGTTTACAGTGTAGGACTGTTATATCTTCATTAGGAATTGACCCATTTATCGTTATAAAATGCCTCTTTATTGCCCTGTTAATTCTTTATTTGAAGTTTATTTTACCTAACTGTAGCCACTATGGCTTTTTAATATTAGCATTTGCATCATAGGCTTTTTACAATCCTTTTACTTTTATCCTATTGATACCTTTATACTTCAAATGGGTATACTTAAAATGTGGACATGTTATATATAGTTCATCATTGCTTTTTTGTCCAGTCTGATCATCTGATTATTAGAGTGCGTAGGCCATTTACACTTAGATAATTTTTGACACAGTTAGATTTAAATCTATCATCATGCTACTTGATTTTATTTCCTTTCTCTTCTTTTTCTTCTTTCTGCTGGATTAATCAAGGTTCATTTTATTTATTAATCAAGTTTGTTTTGTTAATATTCTATTTTATCTCTAATATTGGCTTAATCATTTCCCTTCCAATCCATTGTGCTTTAGATGAGGTACATTTTATTGAGGTACATTTGTTGTGTGTGTGTGTGTGTGTGTGTATATATATATATATCATATATATGTGTGTGCGTGCATGTTTGTGTGTGTGCATTTAAAACCTTGCTTTAAAAGATCAATTATTTTAAAAAGCTTTTTAAAAATAAAATAAAGATGCTTTTATATTTGTAATTTTTGGTGCTTTTTTTGGTTATCTCTTTTCCAAGTAGTATCATTTTTATTGTATCTGTAGCACTTCCTTCAACATTTATTTTAGTACACACTTGCTGGCAAAACATTCTTTCTGATTTGTTTGTTTGAAATGTCTTCATCGCTTAATTTTTGTAAGATATTTCTACTGACTGTATTCTAGTTGACAGTTGTTTTTTATTTCATCATTTTAAAGATTATATTTCACTGACTCTGGCTCACTGAGTTTTTGATGTGTCTGTGGTCATTTTTTTCTGCTCTGTAGAAAATGTGTCTTCTTTTCTGCATAAGCCTTTAAGATTTTTCTCTTTATCTCTAGTTTTCAGTAATTTGGTTACAATGCAATTTGGTGTGGTTTTCTTTCTGTTCATGTTCTTTGCTGTTCATTGATTTTTCTTGAATCTGTGATTTCATAGTTTTCACCAAATTCGAAAAATTTTGGACAATTGTAGAATTTTAAATTTCTGAATATATTTTTCTTTCCTTTTTTTCTGGTATTCCAATTACATGTTTGTTATGTGGCTTACTGTTAACTCACAAGTCCCTGAGATTCCTCTTTTTAAAAGTCTTTCTTTTCTTTTTCTCAGTGCTCTGGGTATCTTCAATTTCATGACCTTTCTTTCCACAGTGTCAGAGCTGCTGTTAATTCCTTCTAGTGAGAGGTTCATTTCAGGTATTAAACATTTTATTTCTGGAAGTGTCTTCTGAGTCTTTTCTTATGTTTTCTAATTTTTTCTTATGTTTTTCTTTAAATCTTTGGGCATGTTGAACATAATAACAATGGTTTAGTGTCATTTTCTGCTAATTCCATTATCTTTATCATTTATGATAAAGACATCATTATGTCTGCCTGTTAATTGATTTTTTTTCTCCTGGTTTAGGTTACCTTTTCTCACCTCTTCACAATTAGTAGTTTTAATTAGTTGTTAAGCACTATGATTTCACATTTTTGAGTACTGAGTTTGTTGAATTTATTTGAAGAGTGATACAATTTGTGCTGACAAGCAATACAATTACTTGCAGATCATTTTGATGTCTTCGTGGTTTTTTCTTTTTCGAGCTTTATGGCTCAGGGATGTTATAGAGTAGCCTCCACTGTAAGGCTTGTTTAGCTTTATCATTAAAGCATAAGTTTTCTGGGACATCTACTGAATGTCCCCTGTATTAACAGAGGGGTCTTTCCATTCTGGCTTGTAGAAATTCAAGTGATTTCTTGCCCTGCATGAGCTCTGGGAACTATTTGCCATACTGATCCTCAATAGTTGTTCTTTTCCTGAAAGTTGTTCTTTGCCTGGCCCATAATGAATGTGTCTATCCCTCTCCCTGCCGAAATTTTAGCTGCCTTGGCCTCACTGAACCTATATCTCTGTCTCCTCAACTGAGAAAGAGAGTAGACTCTGTTTGGATTTCTCCTCCCTTTGTCCAGTCCTGAAAATGCCCACTGGCAGAAAGCCAAGGACTACTTTTGTCAGTGACCAAAGCTCTGTAATATGTGTTTTCCAGTGACTGAAAACAGTAGCTTCATCTTTTCTGTTCACTCTTTGAATTGTTTATAATGAAAAAAGTATTCTTAGCATTATTAGTACACCATAGCCAGGCAGGAGTTGAATTTCTTTTTAAAATACATTTAAATGTGTTTTTCTGATGAGTAACAATTCTGTTTATTCCAAAATGTCAGACATAGCAGATTTACTACACACGGAAATAATTTCATCTTATAAAAAATCATTTCCAAAACTCTATAAGAAATCTAAAGGTCAGGTCATAAATATAAACGTGCTTTGAAATACAGCCTATTTTTTTCCTTGCCAGCTCCATTTTGATTGCCTATCACAATCTATGATTTCTCAGTCAATCAATGGATTATGTCAGGCCCCATATGGGCACAATGAGTTTGAAAATATTTTAAAATATCATTATTACCTTTAAGTAGGTTATTATCTAATTTTGTAAAACCCAAGACATAAAACTAAGTATCAACTTAATTAACTTAGTCATTAACGAGGTATAAAACATGAAGTACTCGAATTTTTTAGAGTTTAAAGAGGACACTGTTGGCTAGCATGGGCAGAGAATTCCAATAACCTGTTCTTAACACTGGCCAGTTCCAACAGAAGTTCTACGGACAAACCACTTTACATTTACAGGTTACATCCAAGTAAAGACTCACTCAGAAGTGCTAAAGAGCAAGTGAGCCCTTAGGCAAAACCCATATCCTACATTGATTGCATTCTTCCAGAATAACAGACGTTTCTTTTTTTTTACAGTCCTCTCATATTTTCTATCCATGGACATTTGTATGCTGGCTATAATTGTGTGTAGTTCATGTTTTAAATTAATATATAGTGCTTATACTTTGCACATCCTTTGGTTACTAAGTTCTGATAGCTACTATTAATATAGGATTCCATGATTGTTCTTTTGATGACAGTGCTTTACTGGGTTTTGACTGGTTAATTTTACATGGGATTTGATATGTCTGAATATCAGTGAGTGAAATAAAATTGCAACATCCTTGCAGTGAGCTGATGTACAACATACATCTTACATGGTAAATAATAGTCTTATTTCTTTTCAGTAAGTATCTGAGACCATCCACTTCAATGGAGTCTACAGAAGGAACACCAAATAGCACAATTCTCTGTAAAATGGATGAAAATATGTGCATCCACATTAATAAAGAGGGAACATGCTCACGAGCTATCACTGAGTGGTTCCACCTTCTCAGGATAGCCCGGGAGGGATGCTTACTGTGGTTTAGTCCAAGGTCAGTGGCTTTGGGAAGTGTGTACGCAGGCAAAGCATTCGGTAGCCGTATCATTTACTTACTGTATTAACTGCTCACTAGGATGAGTATTGCAAGTCAGTGAAACATGGATGATGTTGATTTCCATAATTCCAAGTTCTTTTTTAACAGAATACATCTCACTTAGAGGTTTTTGCTTTATTTCAAGCTTCAACACTGAGAACTGAAGAAGTTAGTCAGTAAATTAAATTTCTGTGAATTTCAAGGCATATGCTAGAAGAGGTAGAAGGGATTCCTTAAACTACAACCAAAAAATTAATTTTCTAATTGAGGAAGGAACTACAGTGATTCTTGCTCTGGGTGTATATCTTGGTAGCCTCTAAGACCCTCTATTATGTCCTATATTTTTATTTATAGTTTGCCATGAGGAGAGAAGGAAGTCAATGCCATCATGTATGAACTTTGGAGAATTCTCTAGCTGGGAGTTAGAAGAACTAATGGTCTTTCTTATTCTTCTATCAATCAACTAGGTGACCTGAGGTTTGTCAATATGACTCTGGGACTCAAGTGGTTTGAGACCAGCCTGGCCAATATGGTGAAACCCCATCTCTAAAAAAATACAAAAATTAGCTGCGTATGGTGATGTCCACCTGTAGTCCCAGCTACTCAGGAGGCTAAAGAAGGAGAATTTCTTGAACCCAGGAGGCAGAGGCTGCAGTGAGCTGAGATCACACCACTGGACTCCAGCCTGGGTGACAAAGAGACTCTGTCTCAAAAAAATAAATTAAAAAAAACTTGGAAACAACCATGACTAGTTTGAATTAATGTTTCATTCAGCCCCCAAATCGGTGCAAACTATGGCCATAGGGAATGAACCATCAGTGGATGTAATTTTTCATCCTGACATCAACCTTGCAGGTAGAGCATGCATCAGCTCCTTGTAATCTCCACTGATGGTACTGTGGTATGTAAGGCCAGCCAATCCCCTTTAAAATCCACTTACATTTGCTGTCATTGCCTACCTCTTGGGGGTTAAGGGTTTCAGAAGATTGTTATCCTCTGTGTAAGAAGTACTTCCTTTCCCTGCTCCCTTTTGTCCTAAGTTTACCTTGCTCAATTTTAAAAAGGATCTCTTTTAAAGGAAACACACCCTACTATTTCAGATTTTGAAAGTTAAGTCTATGCTTGTTTTAGTCACATCAATCATCACATTTTTATATTTTTAAGATTTTAATCTGCTTAGCATCCTGATTTTGTCTTTCTACTCCTTTTATTCCCTTCTTGTCTTGCTGGCTGTCTTCCCTAGCACTAGTCCCACTCTGAATCCTTGTGATTGCCTTAGTTTTCCTTTTTTGGAATTTTACCAGTTCCATTTTGCATTCCTGAAGGTATAGCAACAAAGAAGTATAAATAGGATTCTAGAGGAAGGAGTAGAAGGGAAGGATGATGTATTTTCTTGTATTTTTGCAAACAATCCATGCCTTGCTGAACTTTGGTTTACAGAAGCACGATGAGTCTCTGTTCTCAAAGCCAACCTCTACTCACCTAATTGAAATTAGATTTTTAAAAAGTGTATTGTATTCATTCTTTCAGCCTTTTTCTCTCTCTCTCTCCCTCTCCCTCATTCTCTCTCTCCTTTCATCTCTTTGTTTTCCTTTCTCTTTTTCTTCTCCCTCATTCTAACTTCAGTAAGGCAGCCATTTGGGCTATGGCATTGTTTTAGTCTGTTTAGGCTCCTGTAACAAAATATCATCAACTGGGTGGCTTAAACACAGAAAATTATTTCTCATAAGTCCAGAGGTGAGGTCAGGGTACCAGCACGGTTGGTTGAGTTCTGGGGAGAGACCTCTTTTGAGTTGCAGATTGTTGACTTCTCACTATGTTCTCATTTGGCAGAAGGGACAATGGACTCACTTGATCCTCTTTTATAAGGGCACTAATCTATTCCAGAGGGTTCCTCTCTCATGACCTAATTACCTCCAAAAGGCCCTGCCTCCTAATATCATCACCTTAGGGGTTAGGATGTCAGCATACAAATTTTGGGAGACACATTTAGACCATAGCAAGCATTCGAAAATAGAAAATTTCATCTTCTAATTACCCCTAAGACACTAAGCAATAAGGAAGATTATTATGTACAGCTGTAAATTCATATCTTTTAAATTATTAGAAACATCATAAAGACAAGAATTTTCCTGGAAATTGAGGGAGAATACTGCAGAGACTATAGACTCAGGAGAAACTAAAAAAAAGCTCTCAGATTCAAACTAGGAAATAAGGACATCTAAGCTTGAGCTATTTTATTACTCATTTGAGATGTATTCCTTTGTTGCCATCTCTTCCCTTTACTTCCTTTGGACTTAGTCCCTTTTCAAGTTCAATCACTTTAAATTTACGTTTGTTTTTCCTGTTGATTTTATCTCACCTGAAATCAACATGCATTTCATTTGTTCTTGTTTGTGCCACTCAGCTTGATGGTCATTAGGGACACAAGAAACAGCGCAAGAAGGCAGGGTACCAAAATGTATTGAGTATCTGCTATGTGTCAGGCATTTTAGTAGGCACTGTTCTTTTATCGTTTTCTGAAATCCTTACAACATCCCTGTGAAAGGATTGTTAAATTTTCCCTTTTACGCATGAGTTATCTGAGACCCATGAAATCATTTTCCCTAGGACACGTGGCTTTACCCTTCCGTTAAGTAGCTTTCAAACACTTCCATTAACCACAGCATTAAGAGATTTTTAAAGAGTTTTCATTGTTTAGTTAACCTTTGTTTGACCATTACAATATAGAGGGAATCTCTATTTTTCTCTCTTCATTCTTATTTTCAGCAGAGCAAAATTTACTACAGAATTTTGTAGATCAAGCAGAATAGTTCAAATTGTCTTTTCATAACATGAATCTTCAGGGATATTGAGCTCATGTTTATGCTCCTATCAGCTATTCTTCCTTTATACAATATTCATTGCCCTCCTACAACCAAGAACTAAGGATTGTGCCTTCCTATGTTAAGAAGGCAGTCAGAAGTGGTCTTTCTTTATCTGGGCTGCTTTCTGTTGTATTGCTGATGATTTTCAATATTCTTAGAATAATGCCAAGGATTAAATTGTAATTGCAGGAAACTTCAGAGATCTCATAGTGGGTGCCTTCCTTTACTTATACTTAAACTTCTAAAAGAGACTAGAACTAATCAGAGATAAAGTTAATGCAAAGGATGAAATATAAAATTAATTAAAACAAAGTTTCTTGATAGGTCCCATTTAAAATATTCATTTGGAATTGAAACAGAAATGGATTTTAAAAGTCTATCTACTAATGAACATGCATGCTTCTAATGTTAATAAGTTATCAATTAGCTAATTTTATAATTGTGCATGGTCTACTGAACACTGAGTTTCCTCAGTAGGAAAATGCTATGCTTTTCTTCTCAGGGGCCCTCAAGGGGAAATGAAGTAATTACTGTTGATGGTCCTTTACTCCCTAAGTGCTATAAGTTCCAAACCCACTCATTTGTAATTCTAGTCACAAATTCAGTTTCTCAAATTAGTTTAGGTGATAACTGGGGGCTGACAAAACACTTATTTAAAATCAAAACTAGACTCTGTATAAACATAGGTTTTTAAGTTATGAAAAAATGATTTTAACATTTCTTTATAAGAGAAAATAAATAATGGATGTGATAAGGTTTACATTTTTTTCATTATTTCTTCCAAATCCAAATCCATTTATGTTCTTTAACAGGTAGTCCACTTGAGTGATTTGACTCGGTATAATAACAACCTGATGTCTCCTTAGCTGTAGCATACAGAGACTTAAACTATAGCAGAAACAATATGTTTCATCTTTTATATTTGTTGCTAAGATCCTTCAAAGGTACAGTCAGATGTTTAATGCAGTAGGTATAAAAAGTCCAAATATGGGCATAAGAAATATAGTAACTCTAAGAAATTTAGGAGTCTGGTTCTGCCTGGTTTTCCCCTGGTTTCTATTGATTTGATTCTTTAGTTCCTCATAATCAAATTACCTAATTCTCCCCTGTCTTTAGTATCTGCAGTAGGGATTCTTAATCTTTTTATGCGCCCTGTACCTATTTGAAAATCTGGTGAAGGTTTTCTTAGAATGATGTTTTAACATTTATATAATAAAATACATAGGATTACAAAGAAAGCCAATTATATTGAAATGTAGATTCAAAGTATTAAACAATTTTGTGATATAATAATTATGTGCTTCCTTATCTATGCATTAACTAACACTATTTAATAGTGGGTCTAATACCTACCTACCATCATTAAGTTGTGATCTACCTAAGTAATAGGTCAAGATTTCAAGAACAATCATAATGAGATATGAAAATGTCTGATTTCGATTGATGACAAAGTTACAGTTATTCCTTTAAATTACTGATTATTTTCCTACATCCATAATTAAAGGAAATTGCCATTTTTTAGATAGAGGTTGATAAAGCTAGGGGTATCTTTTTTCCTGTCCGAGTTCATGAACTACCTGAATTCTATCCATGGCCATACTAGGAAGTTATGAAGATTTAACACTCCTGCCTTGGAATAAAACAGATGCTTTCTGGTAGGTGGTGCTAAATGCAATCTCTTCTTACCACTTAAAATTTCCAAAGTGCCTTCCTTTATCCTTTAGTCTCTGTTGGAGAATCCTGCTCATGCCATATAGTACATTAGAATTTAGCATAAAAATAACCAGACTTTGGGGAAACAGCATGTCTTACTAGAGATACATTTCATAAACTCTGTACTTCAAAATAAGTCAGACACAATTTGCTTTAAGCGTAAAAGAATTATTTAATTGTAATAAACCCAAAAATGGAATAGGAAGTCTTCAGTCATCAAGAAGTCAGTCATTCTACTTCTCTCTCTTGGCCTCTCTCCCACTTCCTGCCTGGCTTCCCATTTTGCACTGTCTTTATCATAACCCTATTCTTTCTGCTTTGTAACTTTTTCCCCATTTTAGTGCATATGGTCACCCACACAGCTGCTGAGTTTATTTCCCTTCAATTCAAATGAACAGCAAATACTATCTCCAGTGAATCCTAATTCCAAATTTTCTCGAGATAAATCCTAATTGATCTCATTTGTATCTGGTGTCTCCCTTTACAGTAGCAGAGTCATGTCTTCTTGCTCTTCCCCTACCACAAATCATGTCCTGGAACTACAGATCTATCAACATCCGGGCCAACAGTCAAAAACCAGCAACAGTCAAAAAACCATCAGGGCATTCCATTCTATTATCTTCCCTTCCTTTCCCTTCCGTTCCATTTCAATAACTATGAATCAACTGCCAGATATCACGCCAAGCTTTGAGACGAAGCAGCTAAATGAGGCAGGTCCCTTTTCTGAAGATCCAGAGTCTAGTATTAGAGAGAATTACTTACACAGAAGAAGTTACTTACCTTGCATTTATCCTGTAGCTAATTTGTATAGCTGAATGACTCTTGTAAGATTGCACATCTCAAAGAAGGAAGCATGTAGATGTGAGGGTATGTGGTAGGTTCCAGAGGGTGTAGAGTGGTGCGAATAAACTTGGCACATTATTCTCAAATCACTTTGAGAATTCTGAGGTACAAAAATCAAGTTTATCTATGCATCCTGTTTTAAGAGGCCCATGCTCATTGCGATCTAAATCAGCTGGTGAGCATTTCTATCTCAAAAAATTCCTGCCTCGTTTTTTACCTTGAATCTCTTCCACATATGTGGGGGCAAGCCCACTGCATGTGGTAGCACACTATGTATACCTGGGAAAAAGAAAACCAGTGGATCTTTAGAGTTTGTTAGTCACTGAGACCATTCGTACCATAAACAAATTTGCAGGCAAAAATCTTGGACATACTTTTTTTTTTTTTTTTTTTTTTTGAGATGGAGTCTCGCTCTGTCACCATTTTAGATACAGGGCGTACAAGTGTAGGTTTGTTACCTGGATATATTGCATCAGGGTATGAACACAGAATTTGACCTTATTCTGATTCCTTCTGTCAGAAGGAATGGAATCAGTTATTTTGAAATAAAAAACAACTTCCAAAAATCAATGGCTTATATATTATTTTTCTATTGCTGCATAACAAATTACCATAAGCTTGGGGTCCTAAAACACACCCATTAATTATCTCACAGTTTCTTCTGGTCAGAAGTCAGGGTTCTACCTGGACACATGGTGGGGAAACAGCACACACCGGGGCGGGGAAACAGCACACAGCGGGGCCTGTCGGGGGTGGCATTGGGGGAGGGAGAGCATCAGGAAGACTAGCTAATAGATGCTGCACGTGATACCTTGGTGACGGGTTGAACTGTGCAGCAAACCACGATGCCACATGTTTACCTCTGTAACAAACCTACACATCCTGCACTTGTACACTAGAACTTAAAAGTTGAAGGAAAAAAAGTTGGGGTTTTGAGTTCTGAGTATCATCAGGTGGTAATTAAAATGTTGGTGGGGGCTGTAGTTTCATCAGAGGCTCGATTAAAGGAAGATCCATTTCTAAGATCCCCAGTTTTGTTTTGTTTTGTTTTGTTTTTTGTTTGTTTTTTGAGGTGAAGTCCTGCTCTGCCACCCAGGCTGGAGTGCCCTGGCGTGGTCTCAGCTCACTGCAACCTCCACCTCCTGGGTTTAAGTGATTCTCCTGACTCAGCCTCCCAAGTAGTTGAGATTACAGGTGCGTGACACCATGCCCGGCTAATTTTTGTAATTTTAGTAGAGATGGGGCTTCACCATTTTGGCCAGGCCAGTCTCTAACTCCTGACCTCAAGTGATCCACCTACCTCAGCCTCCCAAAGAGCTGGGATTACAGACGTAAACCACTGTGCCTGGCCCCAGCTCCCCAGTTTTGTTGGCAATGTTTATCTCATTGTGCCTGTGGGACTGAGGCTTTGGTTTTATGCTTGAGGCCACTCTTAGTCCCTAGGTGCTGTCTCCAATAATTGCCAACAGACTTCTCCAGCACAGACCCTTATTTCATGGCAGCTTACTTCTTCAAGGTCAGGGAGGGAAGTCTCTGGTGCATATGACAGGAAGACAGAGTTATATATACATTGTAACATAATCACAGAAATGACCTCCTCCCATTATCTTTACCAAATTGTATTGATTATAAGCAAATCATAGAAGCAAATTCCATCCACACTCAAGGGGAGGGATATTATGGAAAATCATAAACACCAGGAGGTCCACAGTGCTGAGTGTCACCTTGGGGTGTGTCTAACAGAGCTTACAACAATGTAGGCTTATTTTTCAATCATATTATATGTCTATGTTCATTGAGGACAACCACAGACTGAGGCTGATGGAGACTTTATCTTTTGTTTAAAGCTTTTTAATTTCAGGGGCACAAGTGCAGTTTTGTTACATAGGTAAACTGGTGTCATGGGGATTTTTGGAAAGATTATTTCGTCACCCCGGTATTAAGCCTAGTACCTATTAGTTATTTTTCCTGATCTCCTTTCTCCCACCTTCCTCCCTCAGAAAGTCCTTGTTTCTGAGAAGTTGTTCCCCTCTATGTCTCCATGTGTTCTCATCATTTAGCTCCACTTACAAGTAGGAACATGTGATATTTGGTTTTCTGTTTGATATTGTCTGGCTATGTCCCCACCCAAATCTCAGCTTGAATTGTAGTTCCCATAATCCCCATGTGTTGTGGGAGGGACCCAGTGGGAGGTAATTTAATCATGGGAGCAGGTTTTTTTCTGTGCTGTTTTCATGATGGTGAATAAGTCTCACGAGATCTGATGGTATTATAAAGGGCAGTTCCCCTGCATATACTCTCTTGCCCACCACCATGAAAGATGTGCCTTTGCTCCCCTCTTGCCTTCTGCCATGATTGCTAGGCCTCCCTAGCTATGTGGAACTGTAAGTCCATTAAACCTCTTTTTCTTTATAAATTACCCAGTCTCAGGTATTTCTTCACAGCAGTATGAAAATGGACTTACATATCACTGTTCCTGTGTTAGTTTACTAGGTAGAATGGCCTTCAGCTCCATCTATATCCCTGCAAGGGACACGTTCTTGTTGTCCTTTTCTGTGGCTGCAGAGTATTCCATGGCATATGTATTTTATGTATTGTATATAAATATACCACATTTTCTTTATCTAGTCTATCACTGATGAGCATTTAGGTTGATTCCATGACTTCATGTTGACATGTGCTTTCTTGATTTACTGCAGCAGTGAGAAACGGGAATGACAAGTTATGTACTGATTCTGAATGTCTTTGACTTGTAAGTGTCTCCATCATTTCTACTCTAAATTTTATTAGTTGAAGCAAGTTAGGTGGCAATGTCCAACAGCAAAGGAGATGGAGGACAGCAATATTACCATGTGCTAGGAAGAGACAAAGGAGGGAAGTACTCACTCTGTACTACTCATGACTGCTATGCCATCTTACTAAGGATGAAGGACTAGCTTAAGCTCACCTTTTAGCAGCTGCACCATACTTGCCTCAGTTAAAATTCCCCACATGTTCAGTCTGGCAAACTGACTTTTTTCTTAGTCCCATAGAATAGCTAATGCCACATCATTCTAATTTTTCTGAATTACAGTCACTAATTCTAAGAATTTGTGGCCTCTAAACCTGCTCATGTTGCCCATGATTTTTCTATTAAAGAATTACTATAAACTGCTCTCTGGGACTAATTTTTCAAAATGACTTCCAAGTATTTTGCTGAATGGCTTACTTAAAAAGACCCATATGTCTTTAAATGTTTCTGGTCTATTCTCTTACTGATGGTAGTATGAAATTTGACCTTCAATCCTGGAATTTCCCTACTTTCCTGAATACCCATTTTAGCATTATAAGATATTTGGTTTGCACAGTATTTCTACTGGTGGCTTTGGAACCATATGCTGTATCTTCCCAGTTTTCTGTTAATTGCTATCAATTCTTCATTCTCAAGACCAGTGGCTATATTGCAACTTTTCAGGGGTTTGTTCTGTCTACAACACCAGATTCTCCTCTGCATCCTCTAAGTATGTGTTGCTTTAAAATGTCCTTTTTTTTTTTTTTTTTTTTTTTTTTTTTTTTGTTGAGACAGACTTTTGTTCTTGTTGCCCAGGCTGGAGTGCAATGGTACGACCTTGGCTCACTGCAACCTCTGCCTCCTGGGTTCAAGCAATTCTCCTGCCTCAGTCTCCTGAGTAGCTGTGATTACAGGTGCTCACCACCATGCCTGGCTAATTTTTTGGATTTTTAGTAGAGACAGGGATTTCACCATGTTGGTCAGGCTGGTCTTGAACTTCTGACCTCAGGTGATCCATCTGCCTCGACCTCCCAAAGTTCTGGGATTACAGGCATGAGCCACCACGCCCGGCCCAAATGTCCCTTATTTAAAGTAGCTATAGCCTTGTTTAGGGATTCCAATACCTGCGTGATAAGCAATGATATAGTAGCAGTCTAAGTGCTGGGGATTTCTCTCTCAACAGGGAAAACAGGAGAGAAACTTAACAGTTTAAATGCATTTGCAACAAACTTTTATCCCTCTTCTAGGAAATATTTCTTCAATCTTCTTAAAACATGGTGTGTCAATTAAGCTGTGTTGAAAGCAACTTGCAGTCAGCAACTGATGTGAGAATTACTTAGAATTACTCAGTCTACCAAGTTCACATGCCACTTTCTATGTGCCTAGCTTGACACCATGAAACAGGGTAAGTATAATATCCAAAACTGTGTTTCTACTTCGAGGTGTATTCCAAGAGCAATCAGGACTTATGCTTGGTCAGGCTGCTCTATATCCTTATACAATTTTTTCAACAGTTTGGAGTCAAGGAAAGAACATCCACAACCTTGATTGCATTTGAGAGTAGATGATTACATACAAGCAGTAGCTCGCTAATACATGCTAGATCGTAAGGTCCAAGACAGGGAACCTAAAATGAAACTTGAGTGATCACGGGCTGTTAGAAGTTTGTATAAAATTGCTTCAAATCCCCCAAACTTTACAACTTTAATTTTTATATACTTTTTCTTAGTTATTACCTAATTGCTTCTATCCTTTCTGTCATAATTTTACTTCTGCCACATGAGTGGAAAATTCCAAAGTTCACCATTATTTCACAAAATCTCCGTTATGCAAATATTTCATGAATTTATAATTTAGATAGTGGAAAATTCCAGAGTTCACCATTGTTTCACAAAATATCTGTCATGCAAACATTTCATGGATTTATAATGTAGATATGTAGCAACACATGGTGGAATCACATTTTAAATCGTGAGCTTTACATCATCCATCACCATTTCCTTTGTCTCTTGCCCTGCTCCTTCCTATCCCAGAGAAAAAAACAGCAAATTATTTTTTCTTCTGCAGAAAAGATTGTGTAATTTTTCTGCTCATGCCCAGGCTCCTCAAGGTTTGCCTTTCTATCTGAAACGAGCTTGCATATTAATTTATACCAAACACAGCGTAGTTCTAAAACAATAGTATGGCGGGAAATGTTCTTTTCGCTAGGTGTAATTATATTTATGTTTATCACAAATAACATATAGTAGACATAGTGATGTAGTTTAGACTTTTGGAACACAGAGGAAAGGATGATTGATTCTCATGTGGAGAGTTGAGATAAAAGAAGTATAAGTGAGGGGGGACGTTCAGAACACAGCATAGCAGATGTGAAGGCATTAGTGATTATGATGTATTTTAAAAAAGATGAACAGGATGGTACTAGCACAAAGGATAGGAGAAAGAGAGGAGGACTGGTGTGAAGTGCTAGAGAGGTAAAAAGATAGTCTGCTTTTACACATGTAAGTATCTTGAAGGGCCTTCTGAAAGACTTGGATGGACTGCAGAACTGAGGCATTATCCTCAAACCGCTCCTGTCCTTAAAATTTCTGCTTCAAGAGACAAGGATGAGTTGAAAATTTGAGAACAAAGTAACCAAGCAACAAAATAAAAAATGTGAAGTCAAGAAAGAGTGGTGTTTTGTTTAATATTTCATAATAGTGTATATTGTACTTAGGCCTATATGGAACATACAAAAGTAACAGAATCTCATATTCTGAAAATTCTTTCAACCTGGATGTAGCCTTAGTAAACCAATAGGAGTTTGCTTAAGAATTACTTGACAGCCAGGAAGAATGATTTTTTTTTCTCTTTTTCTTAAACTTGAATGCAAAGCTTAAATTATATGGGGTGTAACTGAATTGAAAAGGTGCTTATATTTTAATATATTTCACTGCGAAAATTTTGATATCTTGGAGAGGTTAAAAATAATGCAGGATATTTGAAAGTGCATTACCCATAAGTAGAGAAGGGCTCCTTCCTTCCTTCCCCCACCCTCTCTTTCTCCATCTTTCCCATTCCTCTTTCTTCTATCCTTGCTCTTTCTTGCCACAAATATTTCTTGAGTGCCTGCTGTGTACTAGAAACTATGCTAGGTACTGGGAGACAAATTGCTAATAACAGTACTGTGGGATAAATACTCTTAGAAAAGGGTATTCTAGAGGCATATACAAGAAGCCTTAACTCAGACTTAAGGGATTAAAAAATATATTCCAAAGAAGTTAATTTTAAGTGGAAATGTGAAGGATGAGGGATGTCAAAGAAGATCTAAGAGAGGATTTTGGACATTTACATAATTATTTACAGTTAGTTGACTTTTAAATAAGTAGTGAATTTATAAAATGAAACATGTATTAAGCCTTTGAATTCGACTTACAGATTTTGAAATAGTATTTAGAAATATGTTAAAAATCAACAGTTATGTTGACTTGTAATGGCTAATTTAGATAAACTCAAATTGAACACATTAAACCCCCTTAAGAAAATCAGTCCTGATGATTAATCAAATATCCTTAAATATAAACATGTTATGTTGAAAGATAAAGCAAGGTACAGAAGATAGTGAGTTCAGAGAGGTGGGTTATAATTTTGTATACAAGAGACATGGAAGGCTTTTCTGAGTAAATGATTTCTGAGCAGTGATTTGAAGAAAGTGAGAAGAGTCTTGAAAATGTCTGTGGAAAGAACATTCCAGGAAAACGGAACCGAATGTGCAAATATAAAGCTATTTGGGCATGTGCAAAGACATACTTTTTCTTCTGTATTCTAAAAATTGATACATAAAGGTTGTACGTGGTTATGGGGTACATGTGATATTTTGATACAAGCATGCAATGTGCAATGAGCAACTTGCGGTAACTGGGATACCCATCACCTCAAACAATTATCATTTCTTTGTGTTGGGAACATTTCAAATCTTTTCTAGCTGTTTTGAATTATACTATCATTTCTTATTGACTGTAGTGGAACTACTGTCAACACTAGAACTTATTTGTTCGATCAGCTATATTTTTGTGCCTACTAATCAATTTCTCTTCTTCCCTCCCTCCACCCTTGCTTGCCTCACAGAAAGACAAATATCACATGGTCTCACTCATATTAGGAGCTAAAAAATATTGATCTCGTATATTTAATGATGAAAGACAAGATTTTTAAAGGTAAACTGAAAGTTAAAAGATGGATATTGTAATCTGTCCAGTAAACACCAAAAATAAAAACAAGTCATATTTAAAACATCAATAGAGGACATAAAATGGGGTATTAGAAGACATTTAATTCGATGCCTCGTACAGCACTCCCCAAAACAGGCATGGAAGGAAGAATAAAGGAATAGAGAGCTGCAAGATACATAGTAAATTTTAAGATCATAGACTTAAACACAGACATCTCAATAGTTAGATTAAATATACATAAAGAACCCAAATAAATGATTGAGATTATCTGATAGGATTTCTAAAATGTAAGAATAATCTTAAATGTTGTTTGCAAGAAATACTTCAAAGACAAAGATACAGAGACACAGCCAGGGTGTTAGTTAAGGGACAGACACATATGCATTCTTTGCTGAGACTGGCCATTAGAAAGCAAACGCAATTGTGTCACTATAAAAGGGCCAAATACTCAAGTGTTATGAGTATTTAATCTTACATGTGTTATGAATCAAACATAAAAGATTCAAAATTTGTTAATCAAAAATTGTCAGAACTGGCTAAGCGCAGTGGCTTGCCCCTGTAATCCCAGCACTTTGGGAGGCTGAGGCAGGTGGATCACCTGAGGTCAGGAGTTAGAGACCAACCTGGCCAATATGGTGAAATCCCGTCTCTACTAAAAATACAAAAATAAGCCAGGCGTGGTGGCGCACACCTGTAATCCCAGCTACTCAGGAGGCTGAGGCAGGACAATCGCCTGAACCTGGGAGGCGCAGGCTGCAGTGAGCTGAGATCGTATCACTGCACTTTAGCCTGGAAGACAGAGGGAGACTCCATCTCAAAATAAATAAATAAATAAATAAATAAATAAATAAATAAATAAATAATTGTCAGAACTAAAGGGAAAAAAATATAGATTTGCAATCATATTTGGAGATTTTTTAAAACTCTCAATAGTTAACAGGATGACTTCACAAAGATCGGTTTGTGTATAGAAGAGTTGATTAACACTATCAATCCAATTAATCTAAGTGACAGCAGAATACTACAATCTAAAACAACAAAGTACACATTCTTCTTTAGTAAATATGGAATTTTCATAAAAATATATCACATCCTGGACCATGTGAAAAGACTTAATATATTTTAAAGATTCAAAAATAGTACAAAGTAAGTTATCTGCCCATAAATAAATTCTCTGCCTCTAAACTAGAAATCAACAGCAATAAAGACTTGATAAATTTGCCCAAATATTCCAAAATTAAACACAATACTTCCAAATAACTCATGTTAAGCAAATAGATAAAAATACAAATTTGAAAGTCAAGAAGTTGACCCACTAGTAACAATTCAAATAATTGTTTATAAAATTAGCAAAACAATTTAAAGGAGAATTTTTTTTTTTTCCAGCAAAAGTAGCAACTTTTTTTGCTGTATCAATTGGATAGAGGACAAAAACCAAACAACAATAAAATATACCTCAAGTTCATATAATATACAGAAATCAAGCCAGGCATAGAAAGATAAATATTGCATGTTCCCCTTAACATGTGGGAGCTGAAAAAAAATTCAACTATGGAGATAGAGAGTAAAATGATGGTTACCAGAGGCTAGGAAGGGTACTGGGATAGGAGGTTAAGAAAAAAAGGTTGGCTGGGCGCAGTGGCTCATGCTGTAATCCCAGGACTTTGGGAGACCTAGGCGGGCCAATTGCCTGAACTCAGGAGTTTGAGACCAGCCTGGGCAACAAGGTGAAACCCCATCTATACTAAACTACAGAAAATCTATACTAAACTACAGGCATGGCATTGTGCACCTGTAATCCCAGCTACTTGGGAGACTGCGACAGAAGAATTGCTTGAACCTGGGAGGTGGAGGTTGCAGTGAGCTGAGATTGTGCCACTGCATTCCAGCCTGGGCAACAGGGAGACCCTGTAGAGTCTCAAAAGAAACCAAAAAAAACAAAAAACAAAGCATACGAGAATATTTTCCCAACCATCCTTGGGACTAAGTAAAGATTTCTTCGAGTCCACACAGAGAATAATAATTACATTTTTAAAAAGTTAAATTAGACTTCATAAAAATAATAGAAATTTTGCTCAATCTAAACAAAATAATAGTATTGTAGTGTTGTAGTATAACCCAAATAAATAAATATTCATGAATCAATATCAATACAAGTAAATAACACATTAAAGAAATGGGGGAGAAGTAACAACTTTTTCTTACCGAAGAATTACAATTCATAAATGGAAAGGAATGAAGAAAATAGAAAATAACTATTAAAACACCCAAGTAATAATTGCCACAGTTAAGTTCCACTAATGGATGTCAAAATTATTGGGTAAACGTTTAAGCGGAAGACATCTGGATATCCTCAAAGTATCTCCCCTCAAATGTTTATAAATTTCAAAGCAAAACATAGTAACTGTACAATGGAGAATTCTGAAAGACACTACCCTAAGCTAGGTGATCAATGTTAACATCAATAAAAATACATATCAACATCATTTACCCCCTGACACAATGTACTGAAAAGGTTACACTGCCCTGTGGAATTCTTTTTTATAATGTTGATTTATTATAAGAAAACATTAGATTAATCCAAATAAAGGGAAATTCTACAAAATATGTAACCAGTATTCTATAAAAGTATCAACGTCATGAAAGACAAAGACTGAGGAACTCTCACAGATGGGAGGAAACTGAGGGGACTTGGCAACTGCGTGCGACATAGGAGTCTCGATTAGATTCTAGAACAGAAAAATTACATTGATGGAAAAACTGGTGAAATCAGGATGAATTCTATACTTTGGTTGCAATTGTATCAAGGTTACCTTCATAGATGTGATTAATCATCTATGGGTATATAAGATGTTAACATAGGGGAAATTGGGCATATGGTATACAGGAACCCTCTGTGCTATTTTTTTCAACTCTACTATGAGTCTGAAATTATCTCAAAAGAAAATTTTAAAAACAAAGATGACCAGAACCGAACACTTATTTCAAAGTCACTCTGCATATGAGTTAGCTCACATTTTTCTGGTCTCTTCAAGCATTTGAATTTGTTAATGTACCTGGGTATCTACAGGACATTATTAGTGTATACCATATTCACATCATTTTTAGAGGAAAGTAGCTGAAAGAATTTCTCCGTGTATAAAGTTGCTATGGTTTGGACCGTATGGCATTTAACTTTGTAAACTTACTAAAAAATGTAACATTTATGATTTTTTGTATCTTTTTTGATAGGTAAAACATTTTCACTCCATCTAAGCATCTAATGTTGCTTCTCTGCAGGAAAGGCATATTTACACAAAGAGTTCAATAATGTCTTCGTTTACACTAGGGTACAATTAAATATCTACTTTTTAAGAAATGTTTGATTAAATGACAATAATATTTAGCTAAAAGAAGCTGTAAATGTTAAATTCCATGTACCAGTGAGGAAAAAGACAAGTTATTCTGAAAGGAGCAGGAAGTTGATGGTTGTGATAGGGACAGGAAGCAGAGAAATTCTAGGCAGAAAAGTGGCGGATCCCTGGCGAGAAGCCCATCCTCAAGCCAAAAAGCCTGAGACTGCAGCCCAAAGTGAGAACTTATATCCCTGTTTCCCTGCTCAAATGTTGCCTTTTCCTAAACCACCCGTGGCCCTGCCCTGCCCCATCATGTGCCTATAAAGACCCCAGACTCAGCTGGCAGAGAGAAGCAGCTGGACATCGGAGACTATGGCGAGATGTCAGAGACAAGTGGCTTGACTTCAGAGGGACAGCTCGATGACATAACTTTGGAGAATAATACACCTGGAGATGGTAGGACTTCTCAGGAGAAGATTTACCTACCCCCTCCCCCATCCCGTTTTCAGCTCTCCTTGCCACTGAGAACCACTTTCACTGGCAATAAAATCTTCCGCATTTACCATCCTTCAGTTTGTTCAGGTGACCTCAGTTTATTTTCGTAGACAATGGACATGAGGTCGGGAGCCATGAGTGCGGATACAAAAGGCTGTCATACTGGCCTTTTACCCTTGCTGGTGGAAAGCAGCCGTGGGTCCACTGAGCTGTTAACATTTAAGCCATCCGTGGATGGCAGAGCTATAAGAACACTGTAACACGGCCTCTGGGGCTTCAGGCATTGCAGGCACCCCCTGCTAGACGCTGCTGCAGGATGTGCACAGATTTTGCTCCTGCGGGCACCTAAAAGCGCTCACCCCGGCTCCTGAACCTGCTCATCTGTGCGATCTCTCCCATGAGGGATGAAACATAGCAGGCCTGAGTGAGCGAAGCTCCCTTTTGCTGGTGCTGAAGTTGTCAGCTGGTTGCAGCACTCCTGTACTCCAGTTCCTGCCTGGTTCCCTGCCTTGTTGGCTCGCATGCTCCCTCCGTCGAAGAGTTGGGAGCAGCGGGCTGAGTAAACAGGAAACCCCTGTCCTGAGTCCTGTGAAGGGATCAGGGAAATACCCTGCTGCAGTTGGATCCCTGAAGTCAGATTGCAAGGATAGTTGTCTACTCAGCTATCTGGGATGAGTTTAGGTAATCGTAATAATATTAAAAAGTTTTTTAAATATTCTGTGGCTTTAAGAACAGAAATATCTTTATTTCAAAAACTCAGTGGAGTACATTATCTTTTTCCCCATATTGTAATGATGTATAAGAGTTATTGAGACAACACTCTTGATAGCCCTAACAGAGTGCTTCAGAAATCTCACAATGCTAAGCCAGAATAACAAAGAATAAGAGCACAAATCAAGCAGAATTAATAAAGCAAACTGAATATGAGTGAATGTAGCCCTTAGGTAAACTACTTCCTGGACTGAAAACAGAAGCAACATGGTAAACATTTTTAACAGTGCCCTTGAGTAAACTGGATTTGATTCACAAGGTTACATCTTCAGAAATGCTATTTAAAGATGCACACTGTTTATTCATTTTCATGTTTTCTCTGTCATTTTCAGTAGTGTCAGCTAATCAAATATGTCCATTGTCTTTTTCTTGTAGCAGCTTTTCAACTTGGGGAATAAAAATACTATGTTGAAGTTAGAGATACATTTTCACCCCATGTTACAGGGCTATAACTGCTTGTTTATAAAGTGATTTTCACTGTTGATAAATATGCTATTCTGTCAAATGTCGGTAGCAATGTTTCCTTTGTCATTTAATGGCAATGTTGAAACTCCTTGTACCTAAAGGACAAGTAGTAATGCTTACACTTTGTGTTTAGGGTTTTATTTTTGTTTGTTTTTGTTTTTTTTTTTTTTGAAGAACTCAATTCTCCCTTGAGAGAGACCTACCCTGGCACTATGGAATAAGAATGCTACATTAACTTTCTTTTTTTTTTTTTTTTTTTTTTTTTTTTTTTGAGACGGAGTCTCGCTCTGCCGCCCAGGCTGGAGTGCAGTTGCCGGATCTCAGCTCACTGCAAGCTCCGCCTCCCGGGTTCCCGCCATTCTCCTGCCTCAGCCTCCTGAGTAGCTGGGACTACAGGCGCCCGCCAGGTCGCCCGGCTAGTTTTTTGTATTTTTAGTAGAGACGGGGTTTCACCGTGTTAGCCAGGATGGTCTCGATCTCCTGACCTCGTGATCCGCCCGTCTCGGCCTCCCAAAGTGCTGGGATTACAGGCTTGAGCCACCGCGCCCGGCCAAGAATGCTACATTAACTTTCTAAAGGCCACTAGGGACCAATTTAATGAATTGCAAACTGAAAGGTAAATGTAGTGCTAAGTGGTATATCCTTCTATCCTTCAAAGAGTTTATTGGGCTCCTGTTTCTGGTGATTAGGGTTGAGATACCTCATATGTTTGTTTCACTCAAGGCTGGCTTTTGTGACATGCAAAATGAGAAGGCAGATATACTGAAAAGAGCATAAAAGGCCTAGGTTCTTTACCCAGGTTATATTTTTACTACTTACTAACTTTTGAAATTAGGCAATTTACTCAGAGTTTTCTTAGATTCACTTTACTTAGCTATTGTAGGAAAAATAATTTGTAGAGGTTTATCTAAATATTTCACATGGATATTACAGGGACTGAGTCAGTGCAACATGTGAGGTATTATAGTTTTGTAAACTACCAAGCAAAATGCGAATGTAAGGTATTATTATCACAAGAAATGAATATCATCAATAGTGGTAGACAAAAGTTTCTTTGATGCTTGATTTATCTTCTTCCTGTTTGATTTACCTCAGTGGCATTATTATTTTATTATTAGGCATATGGTACCCTTAGGTTTACTTCCATATTCTGGAACAAAAAAGTCTTCCTAGAAAAGTACCTGAGTTAAACTTTCGGTAATTATGATTCTATTTACTCTCCCTTGCAATATTTTCATTTGGTTTTTCATATTTTAAGGCAATATAGGCATTGATCAGAAGGAATGAGGCTAAAATAATAGAATTCCATGTAGGATGAGACACTTTCTAGAGACAGGGCATCTGTTTTTCCTAGGTCTCTGAGTCAGGCTTTATAAAAGGTTAATAACATTAACAGTCTTCAACCATCTTGAGAAAGGGCTGCAGGTACCTGAATGTGTTAGTTATTTGAAATTTATTTCATACATTTTAAGACCCTTTGTGATGATTTAAAAAACATTGAGTTGGCACCAAACGACAGCAGAGAAACCACTTAGGAACTTGGGAGATAAAATCTATTACGTAATTTATGCTCACAATTTGTCTGTGAAAATAGTGAGGTTATAAATCCTACCTTCTACCAATGGAACAATTGAGTCCAGAGAAGTTGAACAACTTGTTGAAGATGACAGACATCCCTGTGGAGGAGCTGAGATCTGACACACGTGTTGTCAGCACTTTCTCCATGGGGAGTCTAAAGGGGTGGCTGGCAGGGAGCAGATCCCTTCTCCAAATGGAGCAATTTTGTGTGGGCTTTTTCTGTTTTATATTTGATATTTTGTTTGAGAAAATTAAAAGTGTGTGGATGCACACTTATAATGTAATTATAAAGAATTGGTTGTTCATTCTCCCTTCCAACACATTTACTGATTATATAAATAAATAATGAGCAGAAATTTAACATGAAAATATTAATTGTTGTTACCAGACACTTTTGGATTCAATAGATGTGCAATATACATATATTACACAGTTTAATTAAATCAACAAAATTAAAGATGACAAATACTTGGCATGCAAGCGCATTCTTCAACACTGGGCTCTAGGCAGACATCCATCCCTAAGCACCAATCTTTCAAATGGGCTGTGGCTAGGCCTCAGAGTCCTCCCTAACATGTCATTGTAGGAGACATAATTTGTTCATTAGATTTGGCATTGTAAGTAGTGTAGTACTTCTCTGCACCAAAATGAATTCAGTTGTTGAAAATTACTTTTCTTCCTAGCTCTGGTTTACGTTGAGGAAAATACCAAAGACACAGCTAAGTGAAATGCAGTCAAAGCAAAAGATTTGCTGGACGTGGTGTCTGTTGACTTGTTCTCTTTCTCTTACTGTTATAAACTTGAAGCTGCTTTCTTCCTTTTGTCTTTATTAATTGTAGAAATATAAGAAATCCTTTTCTGGATATGTTGTCTTAGGGAGACTATCATACCTTTGATTTCCAATGCAACCATTCCTTGAAAACCTTCCTGGGCTATCAAATTCCCAGGTATCACAGACAGAAATTAGCATCCACAGATTGTGAAAAGAGAAAAAAAAATCCCAAAATTTTATCCTATGCTCATGCCTGAGCCCATTTCTCAGGAAAGGGAATGAGACCTCTGCAATAGGCTTAGACAGGTGAACAGATTCACTCTTCTCCAATAATTGTTGAAAGCAGCTCCCTGAAAAATCATGGTTGTTTAAAAAAAATAACGAAAATGGGGTTCAGTTAGGAGGAAAAATGAGGAAGAAAGTTGAATAGGCAGTAGACAATGTCTGTCACATGGCAGCAATGTGACCATCTGATTTATCACCTATAGTCAGTTACCACCATAGACTGCCACAACACTGACTCCTTAGTCCCATGTCTTGCTGTCCCTCATGGAAAGCAAAAGAAACCTACTAATATCTTAGACCTCTAATCGATTAACTTTTATTGGACATATTATGGCTTAAAAACTGATTGATAGAGGCTTGCACATGAATTTTATCATAATGTTTGTGCTTGATGGTGTGTGGGTACGTGATTGGAGAAACATTTTCTGAAGTGTAGGAAGTGTTATACGGACTCATTTAACTGAGAGTCAGCCCCTGATCTAAAGAGCCCTTATTTTCTCATAAGAGAAATAATTTGAAGATGAGATAGAAGTGATTATTACAGGAGCTCTAGATATGGAACTGGTCATGTTACATCAACTCTAACAGAAAAATCCATTACATATGTATAGTAATATCTTCAGTATTACAACTAAGTAATGCATCCAATATGTGTAAAGACTAAGACTAAAGATAGCATATCAAATTTAAACTCAGAGTAATAGATCTACATATCTATATGTACTTAAATTATGCACAATCTATATTAAGTTCTATGTATATATTTTTTACTCTGTTATCATTGCAGTTCTGTTTCTTGTCATATATTAATCTGTTGTTGGGTACATTTGGAAATTGCTTTAGAATGTGATAATATGCCTATAGAATCACATAACAATGATTTGCAAATAATGTCACTGCCACTATTGCATTCTCCATTTGGAAAATGTCTTACTTAGAAAATTTCTCTTAAGGCAAGCAGTAAACGATTTCATCTGAAATAGTTATTTTTTAAATGGTATTTTTCACAGTTATTGCCAGGTTTTTTAAGGGGTGTGTCATCTTTGTAAATTTGCAAGACTCCAGTGATCAGTTTTCTTCAATTCTTCTGTATCCTCTATGATATGATTGTATTTTTCTAAGCATCAAAATCTGATTCATCATGGGATAGTGAATGGACAGTCTTACTGTAATAGTCTTCTATCTACCCTGTAAACATAACCTCAGAGGACCAAATAAATTATGTATTACAGCCTCATTCCTTATAGATTTCCTAAGGCCTCTAGGTGCAGACTGGACCTGGGCTCTGTTGGATAGACTTGGTTGAGAAAAAAACATTTTGTACTTACAGAATTAAAAGGAGAAGAATCTACATCATGTGAGATTAGATGGCTTGATTCACTGACGTCTATGATGGGTGTGTCGTGGAGATGAGCTGAGAAGAAAGAGCCTGCTTTTTCTTCTGTTGAACTATTCACAGGAAACCACCCATGTCGGTGTTTTTCAGAAAACATGAAGATATCTCCAGCTAGTGGAATAGCAGCCTCTTTTCAACTGCCTTTGACTTTTCTTTCTGCTGCTTTTGCAATGACTCTAAAAAAGTGAAAGATTAAAGGGAAGCAGTCTGCCAAATACCTGAAAGAAACCCGTTTTTGGAGCTGAGCTTATAAATGTAAGCCTATAAACAAGAACTCAGGCTCCAACAGAAAAAGGAAGGATAAAAGGGCCAAGGAATTCCTCTGTCCCGTACTCGGAGAATGTTGCTTCTTTGTTAAAGGGAGAAAAATGAATAGAATGAACAACTCTTGGCCCCAGCTTGTGCCAGGATGGTGTTGGGGAGGAAGATGAACTTTCAGACGTGTTTGAAGGGTAGAATTATTTTCCCCATTATCATTTTAGACTGTGTGAATTCACTCTTCGCAGGGGCCACCCTGCACCACTGCAAGGGCAAGGCTGCAGGAGAAGAGGGAAGTCCCATGGTTGGGCTTTTTTTTGTAATTGTTCATGGGTTCGTAGTCAAGCTAATTTTGAGGCTAAGAAAGACATTTCCCAATGGATCTATGCTGCCAGCTGATGTGTTGCTCTCCCCTTTAAATCTGACACAGTGATACTCTTGCCTTTATTTTTCAGTGTTCTTTTCAGTTGAACCCTTCAGGCAGAGTATGTGGCTTTTTACGGTTATCTAGTCCCTCTCAGCATTCAGCCAAAGTTTCAATATTGTTTAAAAAGACATGAATACAGGGCATCTTGGCATGATGAAAGAAACTCTGAACAATTATAGCTCCCTTTCTGAAGTTTTTGCTTTGAGAAGACTATTTCATATCTCCCCTTAGTGCCTTCATATTGTCAGTCCAAACCTTGGAGCATCTTCCTTGAATAAGTCTGAATTCTTTTGCTCTACCCATCTTCAGTATTTTATCTTGGTTCTCATGGAAGATTAGGTTCCACTTAAATATATTTTTTCATATGCTGTGCTCCTCCTAGCACGATAGAAATTGTTGGGAAACTATTTTTTGAACCATTAGGAAGGCTTTCTCTTATTTTGATATTCATCACTGCTTTTATTATTACTACAATAGCAAAGCATGATCTTGCCCCAAAGGGAGATCATTATTTTACATTCATAAATTTAGAAATACCTGTCATGCAAAATGCTGAAGGCATTCTTTAATTATTATTGTTTCTTTCCGATAAGCAAGAAAGGTACATCATATGATTCATTCCTGTGTCTATGCCACATGAACATTTTAATTATGTTAAAAAAGGGATATAATTTAAATTAGCGGGTACCTGGCATAATTCAAGTTTTGTAAGAATGAGTATCCTCTGGCAACACAACTGTCATAACAATTTACATTTCTATTGCTCTTCTCATGATTAATATCTTTAAATGAGAAGCAGTGGGTAACAATGACAACAAACTCTTGAGAAGGAGGAGCAATTTAAAAGTTATGCTTCCACTATGACTATTTTTAAACTTAAGAATGAACTATAGAATGGTTAGGGAGAGTATTGAGAAGTACTTTTTAGTGCTCTGACTGAAGGCTTCTGAAGAGAGGGACTCATGGTTTATGAATAAGTAGAAGAATAAAGGGGATCCGGTTGCAAAAGGCTAATGATAGGGAGGAGACCTATAAGCACAGAAAACATTGCTGCCACAAAACAGTGCATGGAAGCTAGATAAGGAAGGAGGAAATGAGGACCATAGATTATAGACCCTATGGTTGCAAACTCTCCTCAAATACCTCTTCACATCACTAGCAATTCTCACAATGCACACAAATATGAAGGTATTTTGCTCATTTTGGTAAACTCCCAAGAATGATTTGATGAGACCTAGGCTATATGTCAAGCACTTTTAATGAGCACTCTTAAATGACTGGTTTGGCATGTTGAGTAGAAACAAAGAATTTTTTTAGAAGCAGGTTGAATATCTTTTCAATAAATTTACCTTTATTTTCAGGGTTTTGAATATTAAGCTCAGAGCATCAATTGTTAACACCAGTCACAATCATTACAAATTTCTCCAAATCTTTCTTGCATTCTTAACATGGATTTCAGGAAAATTTTAGTGGTAGTAGTTGCATAACACTAGTTCCAACCCTGTGTCATAGCTCAAAAATACATAAGAGTCTAGAAGAGATGAGTGAAAGAAAAAGCTGCTGTGTTTGTGTTTTAGAAGCAGCGTCTGAGGAAGTGGCAAGAGCTGAAAGAGGTGGCAAGAGTTGAGGCAGGTGGTACAGGTTAATGGTGCTAAATGTTTAATTTTGTGTAGGAAGAGCAAGTGCACAATGGGAAGTACTAATTTGTCTGCTCTCACCTCATTGATTTTTCAGTAAAGAGGTCATGAACTATTCCCACCTCCTTCATATCTATTTTGCATTCATCTAACCTGTCATATGGACAGAAGAGTGAATGAAGTAAGCATTTCTTTGTCTTTGTTTTTGATGAGTAGAGATTATTACTTGCTGCTTGACAGTCAAATTGTGAGTTGAAACTTACAGGTTTTGGATTCTTTGAGTTATTTAACTAGCTTACTTGTTTGTTCAGCTGTTGGAGATCACCTTGTTACTAAGTGCATTAAAATTGTTAATTTATATCTTAGAAAATAAAAATAACCAAACTCTAAATGAGATCAGTATATTCATAAAGATTTCTTTTTTGAAAGTCAACTATAGGTGCTCCTTGATGTGAGATTGGGTTGGATAAACTCATTGTAAGCTGAAAATTTTCTAAGTTGCAAACGCATTTAATATACCTAAGCAACTAAACGTTGTAACTCAGCCTACCCTATCTTACATGTGTTCAGAACACTTAGATTAGCCTATAGTCAGCAAAATCATCTAACACAAAGCCTATTTTATAATAGACATATAAAAATTTTGAATCAAAATTTAAAGTATAGTTTCTACTGAATGCATATTGCATTTGCAACATTGTAAAGTTGAAAAATTATGCCAAACTATTATAACATGGGAATCATCTATATAAGACTATTTTTAAAGTTATGCTTTTGTGAAAAGTCTTTTAGTCTTGAAGATAGCACACCTAACTCAACATATTTTAATTATTATGAAGTGGGATGACTATTTGTGTATGCATAAGTCCTGGTTATATTCTTCAACTGGTCATAAGATGCTATCGACTCTATCCCCAGCTTGACTTCCTGTTAAATAAAATTATTTGTATTAAATTAGTATACAGAATATGGTACTCCAAATATTTTTTAGATTATAATATCCCACATATTTATAAAAGATTGGTTGTAAGAAAATTGTTCTAAAAGTTGTCTAGAGAATAATTGTCAGAAGAATATTTGTGGAAGGTTGTCTGCACAATTCTCTATCATATTTTATATGTATATATAATATAAGTTTATATAATGTATGTGTTTGTGTATGTGTGTTTATGTGTTTGTGTGTGTGTGTAGTATGTGTTGTGTCTATAGCTTTAGAACAAACTAGGTTCCCTGAATCATGGTATACCCACAAAGAATAAAAATAAAAGGTAAAAAAGAGATAGGGTGTTTGTATTAGTCCATTTTCTCACTGCTATAAAGAAACACCTGAGACTGGGTAATTTATGAAGAAAAGAGGTTTAATTGATTTAAAGTTCCACAAGGCCTCAGGAAACTTACAACTGCAGGAAACTTACAATTATGGTGGAAGGAAGCAGACACGTCTTACATGGTGGCAGGCAAGAGAGAGCATGTGTCAGCACAGGAAAAACTGCCATTTACAATACCATCAGATCTTGTGAGAATTCACTATCATGAGAACAGCCTGGGGAAAATTGCCCCCATAATCCAATCACTTCCCACCAGGTCTCTCCCTAAACACCTGGGAATTACAATGCAAGATGAGGTTTGGGCAGGGACACAAAGCCTAACCATATCAGTGTTTGAAAAATTTTCAGGTTTAATTTATTTGTGAAACACTCGGTTTCAACAATGTTTTCTAAATCTTCAAAAGGAGAAAGCCGTTGCTGTTCTAGCTACTTTAAATTTCAATCTTGGTGTAATTTAGGATATTAAATCATTATAGTCTTGGGACACAATGTTTTGGCTTTCATTGAGTTGTAGTTTTGTGAGTCATTGTCCTTCATCATGGAATTTCCTGGACTAGACCTCTGAAACATTGCTAAGTGGTACTTCAGGAATGTTGTTGAAAAGTTGATTTATTACAGTCAAACTTTCCCCCTTTATAAGTTCCCATGGGACAAAATTCCCTCAGGCCTCACTGTCAAGAGCAGGTTTTCTTCCTTAAAGAAAGGTTATTACTATTCATTACTATTTTAAATTCTTAGGAGACTGATAAACTGAATGTTTGAATATACTTTTCACTTTATGCTATCAGCAAGTTCAGAGTCAAATTTGCCACTTATCTCTAAAAAAGCTTCTCGACCTTTGGTATACTCCTAACTTTAATTTCTTTTCCCTCATTTTACTTTAGCATCTCCCGATCTTCACCAAGTTTTTAAAACTAGTTTTATTGCATCAGTCTGTTAGAGTGATTGATATCTTTTTGGAATGAGATGGAGATAGATTCTATGCCTTTTCTTATCAACTACTCAATTATAAGCTTTCCCATGACAGCATTCATGTCTTAATCATGTGTTATTTCTGTCACAGATACATAACACAATCTTGTTCATAGTACATGTTTTATTCATTTGTTTACCTGTTACATCTTAATCACCACATAGCCCCTGGAGAAACAGTACAATGCAGAGTGTGTCCTAAGGAGCTTACAGGATGGAGCTGCTATTTACGAAGATGAGGAAGACTGCAGGAGCCCAAGTTTGTGCTGAGGATGGGAAATTAGAAAATCAAATTTGAACAAGTCAAGTTTGAGATAAACACATTTGCAATTACATTTTCCTAAGAACGCTTCTAGTCCTTCTTATAAGCAATGACTCACATTTAAGAAAAACAGTGGCTTCTGGATATTAGCCCTTTATCAGATGAGTAGATTGCAAAAATTTTTCCCATTCTGTAGGTTGCCTGTTCACTCTGATGGTAGTTTCTTTTGCTGTGCAGAAGCTCCTTAGTTTAATTAGATCCCATTTGTCAATTTTGGCTTTTGCTGCCGTTGCTTTTGGTGTTTTAGACATGAAGTCCTTGCCCATGCCTATGTCCTGAATGGTACTACCTAGGTTTTCTTCTAGGGTTTTTATGGTATTAGGTCTAACATTTAAGTCTCTAATCCATCTTGAATTATCTTTGTATAAGGAGTAAGGAAAGGATCCAGTTTCAGCTTTCTACTTATGGCTAGCCAATTTTCCCAGCACCATTTATTAAATAGGGAATCCTTTCCCCATTTCTGGTTTTTGTCAGGTTTGTCAAAGATCAGATGGCTGTAGATGTGTGGTATTATTTCTGAGGACTCTGTTCTGTTCCATTGGTCTATATCTCTGTTTTGGTACCAGTACCATGCTGTTTTGGTTACTGTGGCCTTGTAGTATAGTTTGAAGTCAGGTAGAGTGACGCCTCCAGCTTTGTCATTTTGGCTTAGGATTGTCTTGGCAATGCGGGCTCTTTTTTGGTTCCATATGAACTTTAAAGCAGTTTTTTCCAATTCTGTGAAGAAACTCATTGGTAGCTTGATGGGGATGGCATTGAATCTATAAATAACCTTGGGCAGTATGGCCATTTTCACGATATTGATTCTTCCTATCCATGAGCATGGTATGTTCTTCCATTTGTTTGTGTCCTCTTTGATTTCACTGAGCAGTGGTTTGTAGTTCTCCTTGAAGAGGTCCTTTACATCCCTTGTAAGTTGGATTCCTAGGTATTTTATTCTCTTTGAAGCAATTGTGAATGGAAGTTCATTCATGATTTGGCTCTCTGTTTGTCTGTTACTGGGGTATAAGAATGCTTGTGATTTTTGCACATTAATTTTGTATCCTGAGACTTTGCTGAAGTTGCTTATCAGCTTAAGGAGATTTTGGGCTGAGACAATGGGGTTTTCTAAATATACAATCATGTCATCTGCAAACAGGGACAATTTGACTTCTTCTTTTCCTAACTGAATACCCTTGATTTCTTTCTCTTGCCTGATTGCCCTAGCCAGAACTTCCAACACTGTGTTGAATAGGAATGGTGAGAGAGGGCATCCCTGTCTTGTGCCAGTTTTCAAAGGGAATTTTTCCAGTTTTTGCCCATTCAGTGTGATATTGGCTGTGGGTTTGTCATAAATAGCTCTTATTATTTTAAGGGACGTTCCATCAAATATACAAGAAAAAAACAAACAATCCCATCAAAAAGTGGGCAAAGGATATGAACAGACATTTCTCAAAAGAAGACATTCATACAGCCAACAGACACATGAAAAAATGCTCATCATCACTCGCCATCAGAGAAATGCAAATCAAAACCACAATGAGATACCATCTCACACCAGTTAGAATGGCAATCATTAAAAAGTCAGGAAACAACAGGTGTTGGAGAGGATGTGGAGAAATAGGAACACTTTTACATTGTTGGTGGGATTGTAAACTAGTTCAACCATTATGGAAAACAGTATGGCAATTCCTCAAGGATCTAGAACTAGATGTACCATATGACCCAGCCATCCCACTACTGGGTATATACCCAAAGGATTATAAATCATGCTGCTATAAAGACACATCCACACGTATGTTTATTGCAGCACTATTCACAATAGCAAAGACTTGGAATCAACCCAAATGTCCATCTGTGACAGACTGGATTAAGAAAATGTGGCACATATACACCATGGAATACTATGCAGCCATAAAAAAGGATGAGTTTGCGTCCTTTGTAGGGACATGGGTGCAGCTGGAAACCATCATTCTTAGCAAACTATTACAAGAACAGAAAACCAAACACCGCATGTTCTCACTCATAGGTGGGAACTGAACAATGAGTTCACTTGGACTTGGGAAGGGGAACATCACACACCAGGGCCTATCATGGGGAGGGGGGAGGGATTGCATTGGGGAGTTATACCTGATATGAATGATGAATTGATGGGTGCTGACGAGTTGATGGGTGCAGCACACCAACATGGCACAAGTATACATATGTAACAAACCTGCACGTTATGCACATGTACCCTAGAACTTAAAGTATAATAAAAAAAATAATAATAAAAAAAAAGAAAAACAATGGCATAGATTTTGGCCATCGCCCATGCTCTTTTCCCTCTTTCTCTGCACAATCAAGCAGCATCTAGTTCTTCAGGGCACAGCAAATACATCAGGTCCTCTGAATCCAGGTCTCAGAGCTTGATTACTAAAAAGATAAATGAATTTGCAGTGATGATGGGATGGGTTCTCCCCTGACCTTGACCTTTCGTGGTTTAGAATCAAGAGAAAGATCTGAGGATTCCAAGCCGTGATCAACGATCACCACAACATGTTTAGCAGAACTCCAGGACTCAGCATACTCTGCTAGTCCTTACTCATAAAGCACTCACAGGTCTTCCCCACATTTTCTACCCCCAGGGAAGTACAGAATCAGGCCACTGAGGCACTGACCTCAGGGGTAAAAGCTTAAGGAGGCACTTGTAAATCTCAGCAATCAAGATCATTATTATTTCAGTACAATGTTTTAAAAAATCAGAATTATTGCAAAAATCTATGGATTAATAACAGTGCCATGCCCATGCCCATTGGAGTCTGGTACAAAAGGAAAACTTGGTAATACTGATTCTGCTTTTACTTAAAATTCTGAGAATTTTTTTTTTTTCTTCCAGAAACTCATTGCTTGCTCATGGTCATTTGTTTATCATGGATTTTAAAAACTGGCACTACTTTAAATATTGCCACTGAAGTCAGTACCTCACTCCCCGCAACCCAAATCCCAGACATGTGTAGATTGATCCATTTTTTTCTTTTATCTCTGTTTATGTCAGTTGCCATGGGACTATCAGGTTTCATACCCTGAGCTGTCAAACTCAAGGTTTCTCCCTTTGTCTCACTCCATCCCACTGTTACCTTTCACCTTGCCTTCCGGAATTCTTATAAGAGCTTATAAGAGTTATATTGAGAGAGTTTATCTCTTATATCTTCGAGTTCATTTCTGACTGCTTTCTTCACTTTTTCCATGGTTTTACTGTTTTCCCTGTTGTCCTCTCTAGTGATGGCTGTTTTCTTTTTCTTTTTCTTTTTTTTTTTTTTTTTTTTTTTGAGACAGAGTCTCGCTCTGTCGCCCAGGCTGGAGTGCAGTGGCATGATCTGTGCTCACTACAAGCTTCACCTCCTGGGTTCATGCTATTCTCCTGACTCAGGTGATGGCTGTTTTCTTTCTCCCACTTCTTATAAAACTGGGATGGGGTAGATGCAAAGGCCCGCTATAGCTGCGTCCAGGTCCCCTTTCCTCCCTTCTCTCTGTAACCTCTCAATTTTGAATATCATGTGATTTAAATATACCATAAACCACACCTTTTTTTTTTTTTGTAGTCACCCACTGACCCTAATATTTGTCCTACTCAGTTATGGTCCTTGCTGATTTCAATACCCATTTCACTGAACCTTCAAATAACCTAGTCACAAAATTATTTGCCTAACTTTGCTCCAATGATGGCGTCCTTCACTTTAGCACAGTCGTTCACTTCTGTGGCCATAGCATAGTTCGCATCATTACCAAAAGGCAACATATTTATAGCCTTAATTTTAAGCATCCGCTTATCAAACATCTCTACATATGGCTGGGTGTGATGGCTTGCACCTGTAATTCTAGCATTTTGAGAGGCCAAGGTGTGAGGATTGCTTAAGCCCAGAAGTTTGAGACCAGCCTAACCGACAGAGTGACACTCTGTCTCTACAAAAAGTAAAAATTCCTAGGCATGGTGGCACATGCCTGTAATTCAAGCTACTCACAAGGCTGAGGCAGGAGGATCATTTGAGCCCAGGAGGTCTAGTCTGCAGTAAGCCATGATCTTGCCACTGTCTTCACTCCAGCCTGGGCGACTGAGCAAGACTCTGTCTCAAAAACAAAAAGAAAAATATCTGTCCATGTCTTTTCATCTCATATTTCCTAGTATCTCCAATTCAACAAGTCTTTGAGGACATTGGTATAATCTATGGATTCTGCCACTTTTTTACCCTCGTTCAGCATCCTCTCACATCTGTAGATGCTTTCTTACTCAGGTTAGATTCTGTCATGTGGCATCAAATATTTCCTTTTACACATATTCTCCACTTTCTTACTCATCTCATCTTATACTTTCCATGAAACATGTTTAAATATGACTCTCCACCTTCACTGTCCTTGCACCTACACAGAAAATGCAGTTGGAGCAACATATGTAAAACCAGGCTGACTGGTCTCACTTTACATTTATGACCTTTAATCTCGAGCGAGCCCTCAGTACTTCAGAGTCATTCTCTTCTTTTGCCCTGGTTCATTTACTATCACTCTCATATACAAGTGTTCAATACTTCTCTCTTTTCTAAACTTCTAGTTCTTCCATCCTCACCCTTAGCCAATTATCTCTCCCTCTACTACACTGAGAAAATAATGAAAATTTGCAGACAATGTCTATAAGCTCTCATCACTGCATCTATCTATAATACCTATATCTGCACCCATATATTATGCTTTCTACCTCCATGGTTGAACCAACTGTGCATCTAGTAAGGATGAAATGTCCATTTGTGTAATTAATCTACTCTCCTCACACCTCCCTGGCTGAAGACATCCATCTAAACATTTTCTTCCTGCTCTCCTGATACAAAAGTTTTCCTCTTTCTACTAGATTGTACTAGTTGATTTACAAACCTTTGCGATTTCTCCCATCTTTAAATGAGGGAAATGAAAAACAAAATGCCCCTCTTTCTCTCCTGGTCACTTTTCATTTCTTTGTCACCTTTTAGAGAATAATAGTTGAATCAGTGTCCATACCTGCTGCCTCTGATTATGTCCAGCTTTTGTCTGGAAAACTCCTCAGTCAAAGTTTTCTTCCACCTACTACTTTATCAAAGCTGTTCTTTTCGAGGAACCAAATCCCTTTTCTTTATTAAACTGAATAATCAGTTCCAAGTCTTGATTTTTCTTGACACATCAGCTGCACTTGACCCAAATGTCAACCTTCTTCCTTGATGTATCTTTCACACTTTGTTTCTGGACAACCACACACTTCGGGTCACTCTTAACTCACTGAATTACCCTTTACTTCTTCTTACCTATCCTCTCAAACTCTAAATATTGGAATACTGAATTGGAATATTCAGTCCTCAGAACTCTATTCTTCTTTCTCATACACTCCCTTGGTAATACCATCCAGCCTCATTGTTTTAATTAACATCCTTAAATAGTAGAATCCCCAAATTTATCTTTAGCCCATTTGATTATCTGATAAGCATCTGAAACTTTGTGTCCTAAAGTAAACTTTTGATTTACCATCTTTGATGGTTAGTTTTATATGTCAGCTTGACTGGGCCATGAACCACTCGATAGTTGGTTAAATATTATTTTTGCTTGTGTTTGGGGGGTGTTTCTAAAAGAGATTAGCATCTGAATTGGGAGGCAAAGTAAAACAATGATCTTTCCAAATGTGGGTGGTGGCCTTCATCCAATCTGTTGAGCAACTAAATAGCACAAAAATGCGGAAAAAGGTTGCATTGGCCCTCTGCCTAAATCTGTGAGCTGAGACATCAATCTTCTCCTCCCCTCAACACTTCTAGTTCTCAGGCCTTCAGACCCAGACAGGAATCTCCACCATTGACTCTCTAGCTCTCAGGCTTTTCAACACCACCATTGACTTTCCTGGGTTTCCAGCTTGCAGACACCAGATGGTGGGACTTACTGCCCTTCATAATTGCTTGAGCAAATGCCTTATAATAAATCTCTTCATATACCTATATCTATATTCTATTGATTCGGTTTCTCTGGAGAACCCTGAATAATACACATCTGCTCACACCCCTCCAAATGGAATTATTTTAGTCCTCTCCATCTTAGTGAATGACTAATTTACCCTCTAAATTCTCAAATCTAAAAACCTTGACCATATCTATGATCAAATCCTACCTTAAAATATATTCTAAATCTAAGGACTCTTCATCATTTCCACTGATTTTAGTTCGGCCCAAATCAATATTCTCTCTTGGCTGGATATTCTCAAGTAATTGTTTTGTTTTCTCCTCTTTCCTTCCTACAGTCTAATTCAACATAGCAGCCAAAATTATCCCTTCAAAATACAATATCAGATGATATCACATGTCTGTTCTAAATATTTCTTGGCTTCCATCCCCCTCAGAATAGAGCTCGGGTACTTAAAATGGCATATTGGAGCCTACATGATTCACCCTCCCACAACATCCCTGGCCTCGCCTTCCGCTACTGTCCCTCTAGCTCATTCATCCAGACACACTGCCTTCTTTTCCATCCCTTGAACACATCAGTCATGCTTACATAGTCTTAAGCCCCTTGTGCTTGTTTTACCCTGTTTGGAAGGTTCTTTTTTTTTAAGAAATTAGCATGGCTTATTTCCTCAGTATCTTCCAGTGTTGTCTTCTGAGTAACACTTTTCCTGACTACCTTATTTTAAATGATCTTGACCCAGATTTTCCTCTTCCCCTTTTTTGCTTTATTTTTCTTAAAACCAGTCATCATGATTTGATCTATTATGTTATTAATTGTTTGTTTATTACCTATTTGTTTCCTTGCTTTCCCTAAACACAAACACTAGACAACAAGATCTACGAAGGCAGAGATTTGGGTCTCTTTTTTTCACTGCTAAAATCCAACATCATAAATAATCCTGGGAAGTATGTTCAATAAGTATTTTTTCAATGACTTGGTCAATAGATATATTTATGTTTGGTTTATTTAGATCTAACACATTCATTTCCCTTGGTTCATTGGTCAACTTACTAGTTCATGGCGCCAAAATATGAGATGAGAAGAAAGGCATATTTTTCTACTGTCAACAGTCTGGTGGGAAAGAACCCTGAGCAAATGTATTGCTTATATCTTTTATGTATATATATAGTTAATAATATTAAATAACCATAGCTGCAGTGGTTTATCTCCTAATGACTACTAATACTTTAAAGTTGATGATATTTTCATATATGCAAATCACGTACATTGAATATTCTAGATGACTTTAGTCAAATGCCTTCAGAGTTCAAGAAAAAGGCATACATTTGTGAGAGGGGCCATTAAAAAAAAACAGGAAATGCTTGCCCCATCTGAAGTACACATCCGCTGCTCAGACTCAGCCTATAATTGCTATTGTTTTTATATAGGTTAAATATTACCAGATCCTCAGGGTTTAAATTGGAAATTTGTATTTCTATCTGAAATCTCACCATGTTTAAAAGTAGGCAATAAATTAAAAACACGAACAAAATCATTGGAGCACACCAAGGACCTCCTCGAGTTGCATTTGTCTCCTGGGTCTCCTGCTTGAAACCTTTACTTTTGGTCCTTGTGTGTTCATCTGGACAAGCCCAACCACTGCTAAGGTTTAATGCCTATTGGTAGTGTATGGACAGAAAGCCCTCTGACTCCTTGATCATGGCTTGTAGTGTTTTCAGTTTCTGGGCAAATGGGGTTGGAATTTGACAGGCTCTTTATTCCAGATTGTTATAGTGCTTCCAAGGTTTATGAAGAATATCTTCTCTAGATGAAGTCTGCATTTTCAATTTTGAGATGGGACTTTACAGGGTATTGTACTTTATAAATTTATCCCATTATGTTGTGCTCTGTTCTTATCAACATAATTCTAGAACACTCATTCACTTGTCCATTAAAAAGGTATTTAGTGAGGGTCTATTATATGCTATACACGGTGCTGGGTGTTTCTATGTGCTTGCTCAATGACAAATACTATTTGTTAAGATAGGGAATCAATATCTATTCTCTTCTCCCTTAGTAATAGCACCAGGTTAATTTGGGATGGCAATGTATCTAGCTAAAGATGACATTTCCCCTCTTGATTGCAGATTGTTACAGCCATGCAACTAATCCTGCCTAGTGAGGTTCTTATGTGTTGACTTGTGTTCCTCAAAAGAATATGCTGAATTCCTTAACTCTAGTACTTTGGAATGTTACCTTGTTTGGAAATAAGGTCTTTGCAGTTGTAATAAAATAAGGTCATTTTGGAGTGCGGGAGCTCAATCCAATGGCTGCTGTTTTTATAACAAGAGATGAGACACAGAGAATGCCATGTGAAGACACAAACAAAGGAAGAACACTATGTAATGACAGAGGCAGTGATCTTTGTGATGCAGCTGCAAGGAAGGAACATGCAAGGAAGGAATGTCGAGCATTGAGCTGCTGAGGGTGGCCCTCAAAGGAGGAAAGGAGGGATTCCACCCAGAATCTCAGAGGGAGCATAGCTCTGCTGACACCTTGATTTTGAACTTCTAGCCTCCATCACTGTGGGAAAATAGACTTCTGTTATTTTTTTAAAAACTAGTTTTTACATGTTATTACAGAAGCCTTGGGGACCTAATACAGAGGTATAAGAAAAAGTTTTCAGGAGGAATTTCTGGGAATACTTCTTTATATGAGGCTTACATGTAACTGGAAATCTGACCATGTTAATCTGCTCCTGCTAGCATGTTAAACCACGTGGCATATTTGAGGATGGGATCCACATGCTAGGGATGGTAGAGAACTGTGGAAGAAGCTGGGTAGATGGGTCGTGTTGTAAAGCTGCTCTACTAGTCCTGGAAGCCCTACCTCTGGCCTTGTTTAATATGATATTTAAATAAACCTCTATCTTATGTAAGCGTAGCATTTGCATTTGTTGGTTTTCTCTTTCTTTCTTTCTTTCTTTCTTTCTTTCTTTCTTTCTTTCTTTCTTTCTTTCTTTCTTTCTTTCTTTCTTTTTTCTTTCTTTCTTCCTCTCTTCCTCTCTTTCTCTCTTTCTCTCTTTCTCTCTCTCTCTCTCTTTTCAGTCTTGCTCTGTCACCCAGGCTAGAGTGCAGTGGTAAGATCTCAGCTCACTGCAACCTCCATCTCCTGGGCTCAAGCAAGTCTCCTGCCTCAGCCTCCCAAGTAGCTGGGATTACAGGTGCCCACCACTGCACCTGGCTAATTTTTGTAGTGTTAGTAGAGATAGGGTTTTGCCGTATTGGCCAGGCTGGTCTTGAACTCCTGACCTTAAGTGATCTGCCTGCCTCAGACTCTGAAAGTGCTGGGATTACAGGTGTGAGCCACTGTACCTGGCCCAGATTTCTTGTTATATTCAGCCAAGCCTAATTCCAACTCATATACTAGATGTGACACAGACATATATCATATATACACAGATGTGAGTATAGTGGAGAGCAGTGTCGGCGAGGCAGGCAGGGAAATTCAGGAAATGCATCATGGAGGGGGAAATTTGTGAGCTGGGGAAGGAAGGTAAAAGAAAAAAAAAAACTGACACAGACAGCACTTCTGACACCAAATGTGTTGATTCCCTGCTCCCCCTGCCCCCCCACCCCCCCATGCCCCCCTGCCGGCAACCAATCAATTCAACCCTGGGTGAATAGTGAGTGAATGTGCTACCATTCAACTTAATTCTGGCCCTAACTGCTAAGCGTTAGTTCAGACTCCACAGGTTAAGGCTCAGTCCCACAAAATTGCCCCATTTAGATTCCAGTCTGGCCTCTGGAACTTCAGATCTACCAGCTTCAATCGGGGGTTCCCAGACTGCCCCCTTTGATTTGATAATTTGCTATCGTGGCTCAAAAAACTCAGGGAATCACTTACTTCTATTTACTGGTTTGGTATAAAGGATATTACAAGGGATAAGGAGAAGCAACCAGACGAAGAGGTACATAGGGCAAGGTATGGGGCAGGGGCAGGGGCAGGGAGTGTCCTTGCCCTCCAGGCACATCATCTTCCCAGCACCTCCATATGTTCATGAACCCAGAAGCTCTCTGTACCCATTTTTAAAAAAGTTTTTATGAAGGCTTTATTACATAGCTATGCTTGATTAAATCGTTGGGCACTGATAATTAAAGTCAGTTTCCAACTCCTCTCTTCCTCTCCAAGAGGGAAGGTGGGGCTGAAAATTTCAACCCTGAAATCACATGGTTGATTGACAACCTGCTTCCATCCTCCTATAGTCATCTCATTAGCATAAACTCGGGTATGGTTGAAAGGGGCTTATAATGCTCCTCTCATCCCTATCATTCAGGAAGTTACAAGGGTTTTAAGAGCAGAGACATAATGCTGTGCCAGGAACTGGGGATAAAGGTCAAAAACGTATTTATTATTATGTCACAAGATCACAGAAGGAAGAAATGGAATTGAGAAGGCACCAAAAATTAAGGTCATTTCTATTATATAATTTTCTGATGGCTTTACTGATATCAACTATCACGGTGACACCAAAAACTACCTCATATTCATACTGGCCATTATGTGCAAATGCCTGCTTTGGAGAGTTGATTCCTAAAAAACAGTGAAATGTTAGAAAAACGGATTTTCTTAGGTTGAGCAAGTCTAGGCTAAAGTGTTTCCTCTTGTCCTCATTAATTGTGATTTATGACTTGTTATCTAATATATCTGACCCTCAATTTTCTCATCTATAAATTGGAATAAAAACATTTGACCTACAGGCTCTTATGAGAAATAAATGAGATAATACATGTAGAAGTACCTAATGGAAAATACATGAAAAATTCATCTAGAATTAAATGAGGTATAAATGAGACATGACAAACAAATGTAGACATTATAGGTAGAAGTGCCTTAACACCCTATTATGTATTAGAAATTCAATAAATGTTATTTCTCTTCCATTCTTCTTGTGGGGAGGGAAAGGCAATTCTTAATGCAATTTTTTAATGCTTCGCTGTGTGTAGCATATAATGTTGCAATATACTAAAAAGCCAAACTTGTGTGTTTAAAATATTGCTTCAGAGCAGATAATATTTGCTTAAAGGGGTTGATAAGCATATTTAGAGCTTCTGGGGCCTGCTCAGTTCAATCAGCTTAAGAGTATATTTATCTTTCAGGTGTTAAAAGGAAAATATTAATACCTGAAGAAGTTCTTTACAATATCCTGGGAAATACAAAATACATATGGGAAAAAGCTATATCCATAACTGTAGCCAACCGTGTTATTTTTCACTTACATCTTGTTATAGACTAGTTTTATCTAAACATAGTTTGGCTCCCAATGGAAAAAATATAGATACTCTTAGGCTTAGCTTGATCATTTGGTGAATATGATTAGGAAATAGGATATCTCTAAAATATTATATTGCTTACTTTTAGTAACATTTTCTTTCTCTGAAGGTAGCTTAGGACCTGGGAGTAATTAGGGAAACCTCACACTGTATCATGCCTCTCCATTTCATTTAGAAGCTTCATCTTTCCTACCCCAGTCTCAGATTTTTCTACATTTTGAGCGTAATTCCTTTCTTGGATTGGAACTTGTAATTTGTGACTTGAGTAATGCAGAGTAATATTTTATCTTTGATTAATGGCCTTCAAAGCTTTCCTAGTTATCTTCTCTAGATCCCAGTTAAAGGTGCCCAAATAAACTGCCACAGAGTTCTGATTTTGAACCCACTTGTTTATTTCTGTGACAATTTCCTCTATTCCCTTTGACTTGAGCCACCTTTACTTAAAGTGCTTGCCCCACTCTAGGTTTGCAGAAATCACTTAGCTCCCAATGGGAAAAATAGAGATTCTTGGAGACCTGTCTTATTCTGACTATTAAGATGGTTTTAATAATCAGGCCATTTGCTACATTTAACTAGATTTCCTATTCATTTTATTAGGCATGAGTGCATTTCTTGGTTTTCTTCTTAGATCTTCATAAAGTCTCTTTTATTCTGTGCATTTCACATGGGAAGTGGCTTTCCAACTTTGTATCCCAATGCACTTCTTTTGTGTTTCATCTGCCTGACTCTGACTTCTGATCTGTATTTCTTTTAGTGCTAATGTAAGGGCCTGCCTTTTGCTCACCGTGAATATACTTGAAATCAGCTACTTGTAACTAGCCATGGCTGATGGTATGCACTTAACCTTGCTTGAATGAGGAAGAGGAAGACTGCTCCAAGTAAATCTTCCTCCTGCCAGATTCTGGCCACTTCTGATTTGATCCACACTCTTGACTGAACCCCTGCTCTGACTTTTTTGACTTAACTGATTTTGTTATGTTGGATTCTTCAACTTTCATGCCTGTACTCATAAGAATAGATAATGAGCTTGAATAATTATATTGTTTTATGTGCATACAGGAACAAAAGATTAAAAATGTTAAAGTGTAGCTAAGCAGTGTCTAAATGTGGCCTTTGGCAAAGCTGTAATGCAAGTCAAGTGTCTTTTTTTTTTTTTTTTTTTATACTTTGTTCTAGGGTACATGTGCACAACGTGCAGGTTTGTTACATACGTATACATGTGCCATGTTGGTGTGCTGCACCCATTAACTCGTCATTTACATTAGGTATATCTTCTAATGCTATCCCTCCTCCTCTCCCCACCCCACAACAGGCCCTGGTGTGTGATGTTCCCCTTCCTGTGTCCAAGTGTTCTTATTGTTCAGTTCCCACCTATGAGTGAGAACATGCAGTGTTTGGTTTTCTGTTCTTGTGACAGTTTGCTGAGAATGATGGTTTCCAGCTGCATCCATGTTCCTATGAGTGCCCTTCCATCTCCTCCTGAGGTGGTCCTTCTCTTTTTCTCCCTTTGCTCTCTAAACCATTCTGTAATCTCTAACTGCCCCAGGTCATCCCAGTTGGAAGTTGACCGGAAAACTTTTCTATACTGAGCTGTTAATGATAGCCTGTTAATTCTCCTAGGATATTTGTGTGATGAAAGAGCGCTACAGGAAGGATACTTGAGAAATGTTCAGCTTGCACCTTCTACTGCATTACTTTACAGAAAAATATCTCCCATATGGTTTGATTCAAATGACTAAATTGATTAACCAAAAGTTAGGAGGATAAACATATGGTTATTAACCTTTTTACTTTAAAAAGAAATGACACACAAAAATGGATCATGCATCACCATCATTTTATAAATGAAAGAAAATCTTAAGAAAAAAAGAGATAACATAATCTCAGAGTAAAGGACAGTGTTTTTCATGAAAGAACATACATTGTTAATTCCCAATGTGGAACACTTACATGAAATTTTGTTTTGTATGTGTTTTTGTGCTGTAAGTATTTTAAGTTGATATATTTAGTAGTAACATAAATAAAAAGAAGGAATAAAGGAAAGAAGAAAGGAAGGAAGAAAAAGAGAAATAAAGTAAAGAAGTGTGAAAGGAAAATAAATATTGGGGCTCGCAAATCACAAAGCTAAAGGGAAAGTCAAGCGGGGAACTGCTTAGGGCCAACCTGCCTTCCATTCTATTGAAAGTCACCCCTCTGTTCACTAAGATAAATGCATATCTGGTTGCCTCCTTTGGAGAGGCTAATCAGAAACTCAAAAGAATGCAACCGTTTTTCTCTTACCTACCTATGACCTGCAAGCCCCCTCCCTGCTTCAAGTCTTCTTGCCTTTGCTTTGAGTTGTCCTGCCTTTCCAGACAGAACCAATGTTTATCTTACATATGTTGATTGATGTCTCATGTCTCCCTAAAATGTGTAAAACCAAACTGTGCTCTCACTACCTTGGGCACATGTCATCAGAACCTCCTGAGGCTGTGTCATGGGTACGAGTCCTCAATCTTGGCAAAATAAACTTTCTAAATTAACTGAGACCTGTCTCAGATTTTTGGGATTCACAGAAAAAAGAAAGAAAAGAAAGTGAAAACCAAATGTTCAGTTTTCTCCAGGACACTAATTTTTAGTCACACACATTGTTGAAAATCTAATTGCAGGTGGGTCTATTTATGATAATGTAGGGGCCAAGGGCCCTCTGAAAGTTTGCTGGAAAAGAGAGTCGACTCACAAACGCAAATAAATACGACAAAAGGCATACACATTTATTTCATTCTAGGATCCTTCAGAATGAAGACTCAAACCTCCAATAGGGTACAGAAAGAATGTGGGCTCAGAGTGTAGCAGGACAAGCCACAGACAAAACTCCTCAGACACCAAAATAAAGAAGGAAGGAGTTTATTCGGCCGGGGGCATCAGCAAGACTTCTGTCGCAAGAGCCGAGCTCCCCCAGTGAGCAATTCCTGTCCCTTTTAAGGGCTCACAACTCTAAGGGGGTGCGTGTGAGAGGGTCGTGATTGATTGAGCAAGCAGGAGGTACGTGACTGGGGGCTGTATGCACCAGTAATTAGATTGGAACAGAACAAGATAGGGATTCTTCACAGTGCATTTCTATACAATGTCTGTAATATATAGATAACAGAATCAATTAGGTCAGGGGTCGATCTTTAACTACCAAGCCCAGGGTGTGGCGCCGGGCTGTCTGCCTGTGGATTTCATTCTGCCTTTTAGTTTTTACTTCTTCTTTCTTTGGAGGCAGAAATTGGGCATAAGACAATATGAGGGGTGGTCTCCCCCCTTAAGAACATGGCCAAAAACAGGTCTTACTGGCATGACAAGTTACAGGAGAGGCTTGGCTAGTACAAGTGGCCTTGTTATGTAGACAAAGCCTCACTGGTGGTAGCCCTCAGAGAGAATAGATGGTAAATGTGTCTTTTCAGACTTCAAAAGTGATTTGTTTTTCTAAGACCACTAGAGCGAGCACAAAAGAACCAGCGAGTAGGCAAGGGTAGGAGCAAAACTGCAAATTTATTTTTGATCACCTAGCTTCAGGGAAGAAGGTGGGTAGGGAGAGGTCTGTCGGCCTCCAGCAAAGGAGGTCAAGAGAGTCGCCTGGTGAAGCTCTCGGGCGAAGTTCCTGCAGTCCCGACAGGAGTGGGGACTAAGGAAGTTTGCATGGGGCGTCTGCTGGGAGTGGCTTTTCTAGGAGTGGGAGGGCGATAGTCGGGACACGGGCGTGTCGGGGGGCGTTCCGCAGGTGCGACCAGGTAAATCTTGGTCTCTTCGGATTGACGTCACCTGGCGCATGCCCGGTTGGTCTGCACCTTCCCGGGCGCCGGCTGCATTTTCGCACGCGCGGGAAAAGTTGGCGATGAAGAACCCGGAAGTGCGCCATCTTGCCTCCGTTCGTCCAAACAAAAAGGTGTCACTTTCAGTTAATTTCTCCTAGATGTGGGAAAGACCTAGAAAGGGAATGCCTAACTACATTAATGACGATTATCTACATATACAAATTTCCCCCACAAAAGACAGTTTTGCAGGACAATTTCAGTCTGCTGGCCCTGTGGCAGCCATCTTAAAATAGTTCAAAAAATATACTTTGGGGTAAAATATATTGATGTCCTTCAATAGCAATGGTATTATCTGAGTCCTGTGCTCCTAGAAAGCAAGGATGGTTGAAAAATTAATCCCCTGCTTTTCTGTTCTGAGAAATGGCTAGGTTGATAACTAAGACCCCTGCGATGACCTAGCATATTGCCAGGTGTTATCTATTTGCACCCTTCTTCAACTACTCTCTTGTTTTATAAAACCCTAGGTTCTCTCTTTCCCATCTTCGACACATTCCTCATTAATGAACGTTCTCTCCCTAATGCAAGAGCTGAACAAAATAATCTCTTTAATTGTCTGTGTATTTTGTCTCTCACAGTGAAAATATTGAAATTCACTCTCACTCACCCATTTCTGTTATAATTCAAGTATTCTTTTTGAACCAAGAAAAGTCAAGGAGTAGCTGCTTTGTCTCTTTTCTTCCTGCTGAGAGAGAACAAAAGTTGGTAAGGCGACTGGCTACTGCTGGCTCCAGGTGGCCCTGTAGACAATGGATATTCAGCCAGGGCTGACTGGTTATTTACTCAGTATGGAACAGGCAGGTATTTTGCTGATGAGAATGCCATACGGTAGTGTTTTTTTCTTATTTTTCACCCATGGGTTGAGGGAGAGGCTTCTGTAAGCAGAAAAAAAAAATTGCTCCTTAAGACTTTACTTTAGAATTCAGTTTATTAATGTGATAGTTTAAAGCTTCATTTCCTTTAAGCCTTTAAATTCGGCATGTCAATTTTATTATACCATTTTTAAATCTAGTAAACTTTAAGGATCACGGGGGGGTTAATAACATTCAATAAACTGAAACTGAAATGAGTAAACTTATTTAAATAATCAGTTTCATTTACAATTCTCTATTAAAAAATTTTTAAACCTTTTAAAATATGCATAAATTCTGTCATCTCCTGACTTTACAAAGGCTTCCAAAGTACAAAGTTAATTTAATCATCTATATTTCTAAGTATTGCCAGCATTGAAAAACACTTTTCCACTGTGAATATAACTGTACTATTCCAGGTAAGTTGTGGTTATCATCCCACAAGAACTGGGATAGCTTCTTGGCCTAAGGTTTTTCACCTTCTACCACTGAGAAAACATATATTCTGGCTTCTTGCTGCTTTTATAACAGCAATTTTTAGTCTAATTGTAACTGAAACACAGATTCAGTTGCTGGCCACTTGCAGAGTTCAATTAACAAGAGTGAAGTCTGGTGTAGAGAAAGCGACTTTTTATTCCAAAGCTAGCTCAGGGGAAGAAGTACAGGCTTTCTGCGTAAATGGAACCACCTTCTCTTTGGAGCAGAAAGCAGGTGCTTTTGAAGGGGGCTTGTCATGAATGGCACACAGGGAAGGAAGTGAGCAGGTGGAGGGTCCTTGTGCTAGCTTTGCTGCCTTATCTGCCAGATGGTCAAGCTGGTGACTGCTGGTGCCTTCATGGGCAGGACTAGGTTGTAAAAGCAGCTGAAAACTCTCCAGGTGGGAGAGTTTCAGAGAGAGCATACTCCGGGTTGTAGATTGGCTATTGTTTCTTGGGGCAACCTCCTGATGAGTGAGAGTTTCGTAGCAGACATACTTTGGGTTGTAAACTAACTGTTATCTCTTGAGGCAGTCCCTTGGCAGGAGGGAGTTCTGCTCTGGAGCTTCAAAGCATATAGTTAGATGAATGTACCCTATGGGAGGTGTCTGGTGAAGGGGAGGTAAAAGGTTATAATTTCTAAAGGGCTAAGTAGGAAGTGGGGAACAGGAGGAAAAAGAAAAGGGAAAAGTAGAGATAATAAAAACCAGTAACTCATTCTTTTTTAGAAAAATGGGGGTACTCAGTTACATAAACTCTTCAAATTCAATTGGTTTCTGTTTTAAGTTATAGACTACCATTTTTTTTCTGATTTGAGTCTGCAAAATCTCAAAGAGCTTGTAGATAACTTCCTTTAACAATCTTTCACTGATTAATTGAATAAGGGATTTTTTTAATGTTCTTCCTCTCTGCCTAGCCATCGCTGTTTTGTGGATATTAAAAAGACCTGCAATTACCATTGTCATGCGCGTCCCTGTGAAGAGACCACCAGACAGGCTTTGTGTGAGCAATAAAGCTTTTTAGTCACCTGGGTGCAGGCAGGCTAAGTCTGAAAAGAGAGTCAGCAAAGGGAGATAAGGGTGGGGCCGTTTTATAGGATTTGGGTAGGTAAAAGAAAATTACAGTCAAAGAGGGGTTGTTCTCTGGCGGGCAGGAGTGGGGGTCACAAGGTGCTCAGTGGGGGAGATTCTTGAGCCAGGATGAGCCAGGAAAAAGACTTTCACAAGGTAATGTCATCACTTAACGCAAGGACCAGCCATTTCCACTTCTTTTGTGGTGGAATGTCATCAGTTAAGGTGGGGCAGGGCATTTTCATTTCTTTTGTGATTCGTACTTCAGGCCATCTGCGCATATACGTGCAAGTCACAGGGGATGCTATGCTTGGCTTGGGCTCAGAAGCCTGACAACCATTATACACAGTGGCCAAGATCTGGAATCAACGTGAGTGTCCATCAATGGCTGAATCAATGAAGGAAATGTGGTGTGTGTGTGTATATAGTATTACATACTATATTGATACATATATAAATATATACTATATAAATACAATAAAAATGCCATATTTAATCATATATTTATATGTATATTTATACATGTATATGTATATATACATATATGTATAAACAAATATATAAATGTATAAATATACAAATGTATATAAATAATGTATATATAATATATGTATATAAATAAATATATAATATGTATACAAATGTGTATATATAATATGCATACATAAAAATGGAAATATAAATATATAATATGTATATATAATGTACATATAAATAAATGTATATATAAATATATAACAATAAATATATAAATGCATAAAATATAAACATATATGTATAAACAAATTTATACATATATGTATAAATATAGTATTTATATAAATACAAATAAATATATAGTTATATGTATAAATATATTGTATATACTATATATGTGTATATATTATATTCATACTATATATACATATATACATATATGGTATATATGTATAAATATGTATCAATAAATACATATATAAATATAGTATTTTGTATTTATATAATATATAGTATTTTATACGACAAAATATTATATATATACACAAACACACACATACAATGAAATACTGTTTAGCCTTAAAAAAGAAGATTCTGTTATTTTCAGCAACATGGATGAACACAGAAGACATTATCTTAAGTGACATAAGCCAAGCATAGAAAGATAAACACTGCATGATCTCACTCAAGTGTGAAATCTATAATAAAAAAGTTGAACTTGTAGTAGAAAGTAGAATGGTCACCTCCAAGGGCTGTGTTGGTTGGCAGGGAAAAGTTGGGAACTGTTGGACAAAGGATATAACATTTCAGTTAGATAGAGAGGAGGAATGAGTTCAAGAGGTTTATTGTATAACATGATGACTATAGTTAATAAGAATGTATTTTGTTCTTGACAGTTGCTGAGAGTAAATTTTAAGTGTTCTCACCACAGAAGAAAGGATAGATCTGTGAAATAACGCATATATTAATTAGCTTGATTTAGTGTTTTCATAATGTTGCATATTTCAAAATAAGAACTTGCATGAGATAAATAGATGGAATTTTTATATGCAATTAAAAATAAATTTAAAAAAAGAAAGAGATTTACAGTTGGATTCTGTGTATTTTCCATGACTTGGTATGTCTCTAAGATCACAACTTCTAAGATTCCACTAATTACATCAATCCACACATAGTTCTTCATGGACTAGTGTTTGTAACCCACTGGAGAAGACTATCACAGCCTAGCCCAGTGTGGAAACCCAAGAATCAAAGATTCTAAAAGCTAGGGAGAAGATAGAGAAATATGTGTTGTAGCCTAAATGCCAATGTAATTTTTGGTGTTATACAATCTACAGCCTCATTTCTTGACCTGTGTAATACCTATTAAAAGGTGCATAACAAAAACTCAGTGAAATCACATGCTTGGAAAACTAGTAACTTTTTAATCAAATAAATTGGCAAATTGTATTAGTACATTTATATTTATCTTTATTTGGATATAAAATAATTCTTTAAAAATAAACATCTAAATTATATTTGATTTTTAAGAAATTTATTATGAATGACAGATGGAATAGAGAACACTATGCAATCAGAGGAGTCCTTCAAATTTTGTGCATGAGTATATATCACAGAATAAATAGTTTGGGTAATAAACAACCCAACTCTGCTAAATAGACTATGTGACACAAAATATGCATTGCTTCTGAAGTAAATTAAGTATGACTTAGGAGAATGAGCTAAAGAGACAATTTCTGGGACCGAGGGGCTAGAACCTCTTACAATAAATAAAATATATCCTAACAAGCACTCCTTTTTTTCCTCTTCAGGCCTTTCATATTAAAGTGATAAATGATTACAAAACAAATATTCAGCTACATAACTAAAGAGAGTGAATGGAACCGAGGAACATTTAAAAAGAGTAATTTTCATTCAAATTTACTTCAAACTTCTGGAAACAAAATTACTTTTGGATAAAGTATGAACTTTTAAATCAGAATAGCAAGTGATGAAAAAACCTTTAAATCTGTCTTTTTTTCTTTTTCTTTTTTTTTTTTTTTTTTTTTTTTTTTTTTTTTTTTTTTTTTTTTGTGATTGCATCTTTTTGGATCCTCACACTTAATCTCACGAGCAAGCTAGACTTACAGCCACAAATCAAATGTTGAGAAGTCCTTGGCTGTCTGAGTCTGCCTGCCCTTACCCAGACAGCTGGGCCATAAAACACCTGGGTTGATTCTATCCTAGAGGGGAGAAGCACAGTTGTGCAAACCACTATGAGAAATGACTTCACCAGGGAAACTGTTGTGTATCGAAAATTTCTTTGTCTTCCCATTGTCTTTGTGGCATCTGTTCTCTCTCAGCCTCTCACACATTCTCAGTGTCTTCATGTTCAGAGTGCAGAATCATGCTTCCTGATCACAGCAGCAGTTTATCAGTCCAATGGTTTATTAATAGGATTATCAACTCCACCATTCACACAATCTTCTTAGTTATCTATATCACTCCCTCTTTACTCTGCTTTTTAGAAAAAAATAGGTTTTTGTAAATGTATTTTCTATAAAATCATCAGTGATACTTCAGATTGTGCAAACAAAATACCGTAGACTAGGGTTCCTAAATAACACACATTTATTTCTCACAGTCTGGAGACTAGAAAGTTCAAAATAAGGTGCCAGCAGGGTCAGGGTTTAGTGAAGGCCCTTTTTTGGCTTGTGGGTGGCTGCCTTCTTGATGAATTATCACATGGCAGAATATAATAAATTCTAGTCTCTTCTTCTTGTAAGGACAGTCATCCCATCATAGGAGCTCTCGTCTCTTGACCTCCTCTAAGGCTAACTGCCTCCTGAATATCCCACCTCCAGATATCTCACATTTGGCATTGGAACTTCAGCATATAAATTTTGGGTGGACCCATTTAGTCTGTAGCAATCGGTGAATGAGTTAGCCATTTTGTTGTCTTTCCAAGACAATCTTTTAAAACTCTCTCCGTTAAGTTGTCATTTGAGTACAGCAGGGAGTGGCAGAGAAAAGAGTAAGTAACAGGGAGGGGTGGAAAAATTAATAAGTAAAGAAGATATTTTAGCAAGGGCCATATTTTTATGTAGCCCTCTTCATATACATACATATAACCATTCAGGGGACATTCTCCTTTGTCTGGGGCTGGTGCAAAACATGTAAGGTTTGGTCAGAAACATGCCTCATATTTTTTGTATGTCCTAAACAAAGGGAGAGCTCTACTCTGTCTTTATGCCCAATTACATTTCTAGATAGCTGTCTCAGGGACAAGGTGACTGCCTGCAATAGACTATGCTTCTGCACATTCTAGCCAGAAGTCAGCTATTCTAGTTCTGAAGAGGTAAACACCACCACCTTCTGTGGGCATTTCTAAAAGAAGAATGTGGATGCTTTTTTGATGTTGGCTTAAGGGAATGAAGAAGAGGACCTGGAAAACACAGCTTAAGAAGCCAATGGCAAGACCTAGAACCATCTGAGCAGGGGAGATTAGACTGGTAGGACTCAGCTGTGGGAGAGACAAGCTGAATAAACAGCTCTAGCAGAGGAGTCCACATCCACAGCACAGAGTAGGCAGGGATCGGAAAACTGGAATAGAGCTGCCAAGCAAGAAAGAGGAGGTGGCAAGACCAAAGTCAGTCTGAGGTTTCAGGGAAGGGGGCTGGAGAATTCATGGGAATCAGAAAAGTAGGGTAACATAAATATAAACCAGAGCTGAGGAGAGAGGCTCACTGAACTGCCTTTCCAGGCCGTTCTCATGGTAGGAGGCAATGCCTGGCAGTAGAGGAAAGGGCAGTAGGTGTGTCCAGGCTGAGAGAGGCCCTACAGAGGACGGCAATTTTCTGTTAGATAAATCCTGATGTTCTGTGTAGCTAAATCAGCTCATATCCTTCCACCTTCCATAGTCACTAGCTGCAGTAGTTAGAGGAATTCTTCAGAGCATTCAGAACAATCAGAACTTTTCATCAGACCAGAGACAGAGGAGAGAAGTGTTCCATGAAACTACCCGTTTCTTTTTTGTTTGTTTATTTGCTTGTTTGTTTTGAGACAGAGTCTCACTCTGTCATCCAGGATGGAGTGCAATGGCATGATCTCGGCTCACTGCAACCTCCCAGGTTCAAGCAGTTCTCTTGCCTCAGCCTCCTGAGTAGTGGGGATTACAGGTGCGTGCCACCACACCCGGCTAATTTTTGTATTTTTAGTACAGATGATGTTTCACCATGTTGGTCAGGCTGGTCTCTCCTGACCTCATGATCTGCCCGCCTCTGTCTCCCAACGTGCTGGGATTATAGGCGTGAGCCACCAAGCCTGGCCTAAAACTACCCATTTCTGAGAATCAGGGAATCTCAGAGTAAAAGGAGTCTGTGCCAGGGAGCAAACTTCCTATACTGAGATCTCTCCTTCAGATCACCTGAAAGCTTTCCTTCCCAAAAGGCAAAAGCCCAGAGTCCACTGGAAGAATCCTGAGCCATGTCCCTTTGTCTTCAGTATTGCTTTGTACCCAAGACATCCTAAGGTAGGAGTAAAGTTAGTTTTGACAGTCTTATAATAGATATATTACTCAGTATAAGGCAGGGAGCCTTCTGTTTACTTTAGCTCCTATGACACACTACAATATGCCATCATTTCCTAGGGCTGTAGTAACTACCACAAAGTGAATGGCTTAAAACAGAGATTTGTTGTCTCACCGTTATGGAGGTTAGAAGTTCAAAAATCAAGATCTTGGCAGTGCCATGCTTTAAAACCTGTAGGGGAGTTTTTCCTTGCCTCTTCCTAGCTTCCAGTGGTTTGCCAGGAAACTTTGGCATTCCTTGGCTTGAGATTCATCATTCCAAAAGCCTGTCTTCATATGGTGTTCTCCACGTGTGTCTCTGTGTTCACATGGCCATCTTTTATAATACGCCAGTCATATCGGATTAGGGCCCCATTCCACTGCAGTACAACCTCAACTAAGTAGTTTTTAGGTAGTGGGGTTACAGACTTCAACATATCAATTTGGGGAGATACAATTCAACCCACTACATCTTACTTGAGGCTGTTCTGGTGAGATGAGATGAGGAAACACTCTAGTTTCAGCCCTAGTAGCCCCAACACTGCATTTGGGTTATATAAACTGAGGACAGAAGAATTGATTTTATTTTTAGAGGATTTGTTTCCAATGTTAACTGAAGTCATTCAGCAATAGTATGACACATAACCCCCTCTTATGGTTGACCCTGTACCCATAGTGAAGGCATATCTCATCAGCTCCTGTGTATTACAGATATTAACAGTGCATACTCTTAAGTCTAGGAGAGTTATACTATACTACAAAGAGAAATATGATTTAAGGAAGGTTTTCAGGTTTCTCCAATATGCCGTCTTGAGCAGCTTTATTTCTAGTTTCAGTATAAAAGTATCTAACATCAATATCAAGAGTTAGCAGTCAAACGGGAGATGGGCAATGGTGGTGTCTGCTTTGGAGTGCATGCTTGTGTGCATCCCAAATGCATATGTTGAAGTCCTAATCTCCAATGTGGTGGTATTTAGAGATGGGGCCTTTGGAATATAACCAGATTTAGATGAGGTCATGAGGGATGGCCCTCATGATAAAATAGGACCATATAAGAAGAGACACCAGAGAGCCTGCTCTCACTCTCTCTTTCTACTATGTGAGAACATGATGAGAAGGCAGCCATCTGCAAGCCAGGGAGAGGAACATCACTAAAATCTGACCATGCTGGCACCCTGGTCTCAGACTTCCAGCCTCCAGAACTGTGAGAAAATAAGTTTCTGTTGTTTAAACCACCCAGTCCAGTCTATGGTAGTTTGTAACTGTGTTAGGCCACTCTTGCATTGCTATAAAAAAAAAAGTCTGAGACTGGATAATTTAAAAGAAAAGAGGTTTAATTGGCTCACGGTTCTGCAGGCTGTACAAGAAGCATGGCGTTGGCATCTGCTAAGCTTCCAGGATGCCTTAGGAAGCTTTTACTCATGGTGGCAGGCAAAGCAGGAGCAGGCATCTCACATAGCAGGAGTAGGAGAAAGAGTGAGTTGGGGAGGTGCCACACACTTTAAACAACCAAATCTCATGAGAACTCACTACCATGAGGACAGCAGCAAGCCATTGATCATCTGCCTCCATGACCTAAACACCTCCCACCAAGCCCTAACTCTGACATTGGGGATTACATTCCAATATGAGAATTAGGCATGGACAAATATCTGAACTATATTGGCAACCTAGGCGGACTAAGACATGTTCTATATTCTCATGCTACCTCACAATTTAATTTCTAAGTTTATTTAATATTCTATATTCTCATGCTACTTCTTTATTTAATGGACACTATTAAAGAAGCTTCTTGTAGGCAATAGACAGCTCTTTCATGCATAATGCATTATAATGCTTTACAGTTAACACATAACCTCCACATTTGTGTTACACTGTGTATGTCCCTATTTTACAGATAAAAAATGAAAATTAGAAAGTACAGAAAGTTGCTGAACTTTAGCTGAGTTGAAATTTCTCTCACAACCTACTGCTCTTCTCTATTACCTTGTTTATAGCATAGTCTCAGGGTCTTGAGCATAATTTTGTTAAATTGAATTCTGGCTTAGTCACTATAGAACAACATGTTGTAGACTGTGTGGGAAAAGAGGAGACTGTCAGGGCCGAGTCCAGTAAAAAATGCCGTGCTTAATTTTGTTTCTTGGTTTTCCTTTGGCGTGTACTTGTAATTGGCATTATTACAACTTTACAGATATCCTTGTCTCCTAAAATCTGTAGAGGCAACAGAAGTTTGGAAAGGGCAAGAGCAGAGATACTCATCAGCAAAGGCAGGGAATTCAGGGAGGAGAGAGAATGAGCAGCCCTTTGTGATGGGGAGGCAAGTAGAGTATCTAGAGAGAAGAGTTGTAATTTCACAGGTTCATTATGCACAGCTGGGCTTTCGCCTCTGCTGTGGTTCTGTACATTCATCTCTCTGATTGGTAAAGGCCACAGACAGTTTTGTTCTGGTTCATTAGCATGATGAAATGTGTCCCAGCATGGACAAACAAATGGAGGAACCTAATCAAGTGGCTAGAAGGGTCTCAAAGTACAAATCAGCTCTAAGAGATATGATATTTAAAATAATCTATTATTCAGTTACCAATTGTGTTATTTTTCTTTGTTATAACTAACATCCTAAGCCTAAGTATTTAAAGAGAGATTAAGCAGAGTAACAACGCTCTCCTTACTAGATATATATCCTGTATCTTCTTTGGCTCCTTATCTTGAAATTCACAGAGGAAAGGAAAATTTTAACAGAATCAATAGGATCTGGGAAGGAAGATCCAAAGCTAGCCATTGTAGATTCTTTGAGGATTGGGTGAATGTTCCACATTCTGAGAAAGCAAGGTAAATTGGTAGTGATCCTTCCTGTTTGTAAAGCATTGTCTTAGGTATCTTTAGGCAATACTGAGGAAATGAATGCTGTTCCAGACAGTGAATAATTAATAATCTGCAGGTCACTGGAATAATTTAGAATGGGTGGAGCTAGGAAGACCTATTTTCAGAGGGAAGTTTTGAGGACTTTTGTTTCATCAGATCTAATGTGTGTATAGATCATGTAGGTGGGTTGTTAATAACGCAAATTTCTGGAACTCACCCCCAGAACGTGATTCATTATGTTTGAGGAGGGCATTTTAATAATTATCTCGGTGGTTCTGATGAAGATGGACAGAGCTAAAAAACATCGGTTTTGAAAAACATAGAATCTTATGGTTTGGCTGAAAGAAGCTCTTCTAAGTAATAAAACAAGTGGAATAAGATGAATACAAAGGTGAGGCACCATAACTTGCTAGGCTAGAGGCAGACGACGAATGCAATGGAAGTGTGAAGAAAATTTAGCCAAACCGATGTAAAATTTGGAATACTTCTTTTTTAAAATCCAAAGTTAATTACTACCTCTATTCTTTCTTCAGTAATTTCCTTAATTTCAGCCTATAACTTACAATTTTAATATAATCATTGCTACCATCACTATTGTTCTGCTGGCTATTTTAATGCTTTTGAAGTCAAGAGACTCTTGTTTTTCTTCTTTACTCGGCTTGGGACAATGCTCATCAAATATTCACTAATAGTGCAGTTGAGAAATATGGCACAAATGCATAAGGCTGACTTACCTCTTCAGATTTAACCAAAGTTACCACTTCATTTCTTAATTTTTTATTATCATTCATGTCAATTTAACTTCCCTTGCATATTTTTCATCTCATTTCTTTTGTTATATTCTGGATGGTTTTGCCAGGCATTTTCAAATTTATATATTTCCTTTTTTTGAGATAGAGTCTCTCTCTGTTGTCCAGGCTGGAGTACAGTGGTGCGATCTCAGCTCACTGCAACCTTCACTTCCTGGGTTCAAGCGATTCTCCTGCCTCAATCTCCTGAGTACCTGTGACTACAGGTGTGCACCATCACGCCCGGTGACTTTTTGTATTTTTAGTAGAGACGGGGTTTCACCATGTTGGTCAGGCTGGTCTTTAACACCTGACCTCAAGTGATCCACCCACCTTGGCCTCCCAAAATGCTACGATTACAGGCATGAGCCATCGCTCCCAGCTACATTTTCTTTCAACTGCATCAGTTTTCCATCTAAGCATCTGTTGAATGTTTTTAAAAAGGTAAAGACTAGATTTTGTTTATATTTTATTATTTATACAATTTTCTAAAAAAATTAGTCTGTTAGATCCCCATCATGTTTTATCCTTATTTTATGAATTCTCTTCTTTCCTTTTAAAGAAATGTTTTAATATTTTTTAAAATTTATTTTCCTTAAGACAGTCTCGCTCTGTTGCTCAGACTTGAGTGCAGCAGCACAGTCTCGGCTCACTGCAACTTCTGCCTCCTGGGTTCAGGTGATTGTCCTGCCTCAGCCTCCTGAGTATCTCACTTTTCTTACCTTGCCTGTATTTGACGCTGAATCTGGACCCCAATTCTGTTCATAGCCACGATAGACTGGCTCATGCTTAACAAAACTCTGGTCTTTTGGTTCCTTGTCACAGACTTGGAAATTTTTGTTGTTGTTGTTCTTAGCCTTCTGACTGTAACTTCTGTCTGCTCAAACATTAAAAATCTCGCCTATAAGGTGTGTATCTGATCCTGGTGCCTCTGTGGGAGATGGGGACTTTATCTTATCATTTTTTATGATTTTTCTCTTTTATGACATTTGCTATAGAACATTTCCGTTTTTTGGATATCGACTTTTCTTTCAGATTTTAAAATGTTGTTTTTTATCAAAAAGTACTATGTATTTTTAACCAGATGGGGAGGTACATATGTCTGTTTAGACTATCATCTTGTCTGAAAGACCTAAAGGATTTTATTATTATTTCCATTTTATAGATGAAGATAGAGGTGGTTGGAGCCAGCAAAGGCTGTGTTAGAAGTGCAAGCTTGATATTGCTGAAGCAAATTTTATATTTGCCTGTTAATAAGTAAGCAAATTTAGGTGAACAACAGAAGTCTTATGGGAAGTTGGAAACAAGGAGAGTGAAGAATTACAAATGCAGATTATAAGAGTCATGAAAGCAAAGTCATCAAAGCAAAAGTTACAGGTTCAAATATATTTATGTGGCAGGACAGTCCAGTGAGCAAGCTGTAATATGATAGAGAGTGATAAGGACATGGTCTAACTGGGAGCAGTCATACCCTGCTAAACATTCAAATACAAAATCTTTTCAAATAATATGCTGGTGAAACACCACATCTGCCATCTAATTTCAAATTGGCCATTATTTTGCCAGCTGAGATTTAAATACTTTGGAGTTTGTCTTTGAAGCAATCGGGGGCAGAAAGTACACAATCCCTTCTTTAATGTCTACTGAGATATTCTTATTATAGCTGATTTTCATAGCAAATATCAAAGTTAGTTTGCATTCCATAAGCACCTACAAAGTGAGGGTTGGGGAGGTTGCCAAATATATACTGAGCAATATGAGATAGCATATTAAAACAACTCCTTACAATATGGATAATTGCTCACAGATTTTTGAAAATGTGTATGTTGTGATTTGCAGACCACAGAAAATAAATATTGTTTGGTATATTACTAAGTTACCAGGAGGCAGATTTTGCTTCTCTGGTAGAACTTTAAGATGCCAAAGGAAGAGAAAATAAAGGGAGATGGGAAGGTATATGCTGATTCTATAAGCCTCTGTGCAAAGAGGAAGTAGGGCTAAGACAAGTTGGAGCATTACAAGGATAGACTTGATTAGATATGGTCAAAGCAGGGTCAGTCTTTGCAGGGTTAAACTTTTTCAGTCTCTTGTCCTAGACAAAGATGATGGTTCTCAAAGTGTGGTCCTCAGACCATAAGCATCAGCATCCCCTGGGACTTGTTAGAACTACAAATTTTCAGTCTCCTTATACTTACTGAATCAGAAGCCTTCCAGGTGGGGTCCAGCAATATGGGTTTTTATAACCTCCAGGTGATTCAGATGCCCACTGACATTTAAGAACCAGTCTCCTTGGAAAACCCAATTTGTGTAATAGACATTTCTGTTAGTATAATAGACAATTTGTATAATAGACATTAATGAATCTTTAAGGATGGAATCATCAGTATTGGGCAGAACTTCAAAAATAGCCAATCTGAACTAATAAAAACATAGCAACTGATTCTTATTGAGTGCTTACTACTATTTTAAGTACTTTATATGCAAGAACACTACTATTATCCAAGTATTATAGAATAGAAAATCCCTTTGGGAGACCAAGGCAGGTGGATTGCTTGAGCCCAGGAGTTGGAGACCAGCCTGGGCAACATGATGAAACCTCATCTTCATCAAAAATACAAAAAATTAGCCAGGTGTGGTGGTGCATGCCTGTAGTCCCAGCTACTTGGGAGGCTGAGGTGGGAGGATCCCGTGAGCCCCGGGAGGCGGAGGTTGCAGAGAGCTGTGATCACACTACTGTACTGTGGCCTGGGTGACAGAGTGAGACCCTGTCTGAAAGAAAGAAAGAAAGAAAGAAAGAAAGAAAGAAAGAAAGAAAGAAAGAAAGAAAGAAAGAAAGAAAGAAAGAAAGAGAGAGAGAGAGAGAGAGAGAGAGAGAGAGAGAGAGAGGGAGGGAGGGAGGGAGGGAGGGAGGGAGGGAGGGAGGGAGGGAGGAAGGAAGGAAGGAAGGAAATCCCAGAAGCCCACAGAAGTTAAATAACTAGGCCTAAGTCACACAACATGGCTAGCTACATACCATAATCAATTCTTGTGCCATCTCTTATCAGCAAAACTCGGACTGTTATTTAAACAAGAAATACATTTCTTCTGGCTTTTACATTTAATATATTTTTGGATTTTTTTTATTCCAAAGGAAATTTTTAAAATTCTCTTTTTCCATAAGTTATTGGGGTACAGGTGGTATTTGATTACATGAGTAAGTTCTTTAGCGGTGATTTGTGAGATCTTGGTGCACCCATCACCCGAGCAGTATATACTGCACCATATTTGTAGTCTTTTATCCCTTACCCCTTCTCATCTTCCCCCCAACTCCCCAGAGTTTATTGTATCATTCTTATGCTTTTGTGTCCTTATAGCTTAGCTTCCACATATCAGTGAGAACATACGATGTTTGGTTTTCCATTCCTGAGTTACTTAACTTAGAATAATAGTCTCCAATCTCATCCAGGTCACTGCAAATGCTGTTAATACATTCCTTTTTATAACTGAGTAGTATTCCGTCGTATATATATATATACACCAGAGTTTTTATCCACTTGCTGATTGATGGGCATTTGGGTTAGTTCCATGATTTTGCAATTGTGAATTTTGCTACTATAAACATGTGTGTGCAAGTATCTTTTTCGAATAATGACTTCCTCTGGGTAGATTCCCAGTAGTGTGATTGCTGGATCAAATGGTAGTTCTACTTTTAGTTCTTTGAGGAATCTCCACACTATTTTCCATAGCACTTGTACTAGTCTACATTCCCACCAGCAGTATAGAAGTGTTTTCTGTTCACCACATTCATAACAACATCTATTGTTTTTTGCTTTTTGATTATGGCTATTCTTGCAGAAGTAAGGTAGTATTGCATTGTGGTTTTGATTTGTATTTCCCTGATCATTAGTGATGTTGAGCACTGTTTTTCATATATTTGGTGGCCATTTGTACATCTTCTTTTGAGAATTGTCTGTGTATGTCCGTAGATCACTTTCTGATGGGATTTTTATTTTTTTATTTTTTTTTACTGATTTGTTGTTTGAGTTCATTGTAGATCCTGGATATTAGTCCTTTGTCAGATGTATAGATTGTGAAGATTTCTCCCACTCTGTGGGTTGTCTGGTTACTCTGCTAACTGTTCTTTTGCTATGCAAATCTCTTTAGTTAATTAGATCCCAGCTATTTATCTTTGTGTTATTGCATTTACTCTTGGATTTTTGGTCATGAAATCCGTACTTAAGCCAATGTCTAGAAGGGTTTTTCCAATTTTATCTTCTAGAAATTTTATAGTTTCATGTCTTAAGTTCTTAACCCATTTTGAGTTGATTTTTGCATGAGGTCAGAGATGAGGATCCAGTTTCATTCTCCTACATGTGGCTAGCCAATTATCTCAGCACCATTTGTTGAAAAGGGTGTCCTTTCTCCATTTTGTGTTGTTGTTTACTTTGTCAAAGATTGGTTGGCTGTAAGTATTTGGGTTTATTTCTGGGTTCTCTATTCTGTTCCACTGGTCTATGTACCTGTTTTTATACTAGTACCACACTGTTTTGGTGACTATGACCTTACAGTATAGTTTGAAATCAGGTACTGTGATGCCTCCAGATTTGTTCTTTTTGCTTAGTCTTGCTATGACTATACAGGCTCTTTTTTGGTTCCATATAAATTGTAGAATTGTTTTTTCTAATTCTGTGAAGAATGATGGTGGTATTTTGATGGGGATTGCACTGAATTTGTAGATTGCTTTTGACAGAATGGTCATTTTCACAATATTGATTCTACCCATCCATGAGCATGGGATGGTTTCCATTTGTTTGTGTCGTCTATGATTTCTTCAGCAGTGTCTTCTAGTTTTCCTTGTAGAGGTCTTTTGACTCCTTGGTTAGGTATATTCCTAAGTTTTTTTTTCCTGCAGCTATTTTAAAATGGGTAGAATTCTTGATTTGATTCTCTGCTTGGTCGCTGTTGGTGTATAGAAGAGATACTGACTGGTGTACATTAATCTTGTATCTGAAAACTTTGCTGAATTCTTTTATCAGTTCAAGGAGCTTTCTGGAGGAGTCCTTAGGGTCTTCAAGGTAAACAATCACATTGTCAGCAAACAGTGACAGTTTGACTTCCTCTTTACCAATTTGGATGCCCTTTATTTCTTTCTCTTGTCTGATTGCTCTGGCTAAGACTTCCAGTACTATGTTGAAGAGGAGTGGTGAGAGTGGGCATCCTTGTTTTGTTCCAGTTCTCAGAGAGAATGCTTTCAACTTTTGCCCATTCAGTATTATGTTGGCTGTGGTTTTGTCATAGATAACTTTTATTATATTCAGGTATGTCCCTTGTATGCTGATTTTGCTGAGAGTTCTAATCATAAAGGGATGCTGGATTTTGTTGAATGCTTTTTCTGCATCTATTGAGATAATCATGTGATTTTCGTTTTTAATTCTGTTTATGTGGTGTATTACATTTATTGACTTGTGTGTGTTAAACCATTTCTGCATCTTTGGTATAAATCCCACTTGATCATGGTGGATTATCTTTTTGATATGTTGTTGGATTTGGTTAGCTAGTATTTTGTTAAGGATTTTAGCATCTATGTTCATCAAAGATATTGGTCTGTAGTTTTCTTTCTTGGTTATGTCCTTTTGTTGTTTTGGTATTAGGATGATGCTGGCTTCATAGAATGAGTTAGGGAGGGTTCCTTCTTTCTCTACCTTGTGGAATATTGGATTGATACCAATTCTTCTTTAAATATCTGGTAGAATTCTACTGTGAATCCCTCTGGTCCGGGATTTTTTTTGTTAGTAATTTTAAAATTACCATTTCAATCTTGCTGCTTGTTATTGGTCTGTTCAGGGTATCTAATTCTTCCTGTTTTAAGCTAGTAGGGTTGTATTTTTCCAGGACTTTATCTGTCTCTTCTAGGTGTTCTAGTTTATGTGAATAAAGGTGTACATAGTAGCCTTGAATGATCTTTTGTATTTCAGTGGTGTCAGTTGTAATATCTCATTTCATTTCTTAGTGAAGTTATTTGGATTTTCTCTTTTTTCTTGGTTAATCTTGCTAATGGTCTATCAACTTTATTTATCTTTTCAAAGAACCAGTTTTTTGTTTCATTTACCTTTTGCTTTTGTTTTTGTTTCAATTTCATTTAGTTCTCCTCTGATCTTGGTTATTTCCTTTCTTCTGCTGGGTTTGGATTTGATTTTTTCTTATTTCTCTACTTCCTTGAGGTGTCACCTTAGAATGTCAGTTTGTGCTCTTTCAGTCTGTTCTATATAGGCATTTAGGGCTATGAACTTTCTTCTTATCACTACCTTTGCTATACCCCAGTGGTTTTGATAGGTTGTGTTATTGTAGTTCAGTTTGAAGAATTTTTTAATTTCAATCTTGATTTCATTTTTGACCCAATGCTCATTCAGGAGCAGGTAATTTAATTTCCATGTAGTTTCATGGTGTTGAAGGTTCCTTTTGGAGTTGATTTTCAGTTTTATCCCACTGTGGTCTGAGAGAGTGCTTGATATAATTTCAATTTTCTCAAATGTACTGAGGCTCATTTTATGACACATCATATGGTCTATCTTGGGGAAAGTTCCGTGCGCTGTTGAATAGAAGGTGTATTCTGTGGTTGTTGGAAGAAATGTTCTGTATATATCTGTTAAGTCCTTTTGTTCCATGGTATAGTTTAAATCCATTGTTTCTCTGTTGAGTTTCTGTCTGTGACCTGTCTAGTACTGTCAGTGGAGTACTGAAGTCCCCCACTATTATTGTGTTGCTGTGTATCTCATTTCTTAGGTCTATTAGTAATTGTTTTATAAATTTGGGAGCTCCAGTGTTAGGTGCATATACGTTCAGGATTGTGATATTTTCCTGTTGGACAAGGCCTTTTACTATTACATAATGTCTCTCTTTGTCTCTTTTAACTGTTATTGCTTTAAACTTTTTTTTGTCTGATAAAAGAATAGCTACCCCTGCTTGCTTTCAGTGTCCATTTGCCTTTTTCTACCCTTTTACTTCATGTGAGTCCTTATGTGTTAAGCAAGTCTTCTAAAGGCAGCAGCTAGTTAGTTGGTGAGTTCTTAACCATTCTGCGTTCTGTATCTTTTAAGTGGAGCATTTAGGCCATTTACATTCAGTGTACTGAAATATGAGGTACCCTTGCTCTTTGTGGCTGTGTACTTTGTTTTGTGTTGTTTATTCTTGCTTTTTAACTTGTGTTTTTGTTTTATAGGTCCTGTGTTATTTATGTTTTAAAGAGGTTCTGTTTCAATGTGTTTCCAGGATTTGTTTCAAGATTTAGAGCTCCTTTTAGTAGTGCTTTTAGTGGTGGCTTGGTAATGGCAAATTCTCTCAGCATTTGTTTGTCTGAAAAAGACTGAACCTTTCCTTCATATGTGATGCTTAGTTTCACTGGATACAGAATTCTTGGCTGATAATTGTTTTGTTTGAGGAGGCTAAAGATAGGGACCCAATCCCTTCTATCTTGTAGGATTTCTGCTGAGAAATCTGTGTTAATCTGATAGGTTTACCTTTATAGGTTTCCTTTATCACTTCTGTCTCACAGCTCTTAAGATTCTTCCTTCATCTTAACTTTAGATAACCTGATGACAATGTGCCTAGATGAAGATCTTTTTGCAATGAATTTCCCAGGCGTTCTTTGTGTTTCTTTTATACAGATCTCTAGGTCTCTAGCAAGGCCAGGGAGGTTTTCCTTGATTATTCCCCCAAATATGTTTTCCAAGCTTTTAGAATTCTCTTCTTCCTCAGAAACACCTATTATTCTTAGGTTTCATTGTTTAACATAATCCCAGACTTCTTGGAGGCTTTGTTCATATTTTCTTATTCTTTATTCTTTGTCTTTGTTGGCTTGGGTTAATTCAATGACCTTGTCTTCGAGCTCTGAATTTCTTTGTTCTACTTGTTCGATTCTATTGCTGAGACTTTACAGAGCATTTCACTTTTCGAAAAGTGTGTCCAAAGTTTCCTGAATTTTGTATTGTTTTTTCTTTAAGCTATCTATTTCCTTGAATATTTCTCCTTTCACTTCTTATATCATTTTTTGGATTTCCTTGCATTGGGCTTTGCCTTTTTCTGGTCCCTCACTGATTAGCTTAATAACTACTCTCCTGAATTTCTTTTCAGATAAATCAGAGATTTCTTCTTGGTTTGGATCCATTGCTGGTGAACTAGTGTGATTTTTGTGGGGTGTTGGAGAGCCTTGTTTTGCCATATTACCAGAGTTGGTCTTCTGGTTCCTTCTCATTTGGGTAGGATCTGTCAGAGGGAGGGTCTAGGGTTGAAGGCTGTTGTTCAGAGTCTTTTGTCCCATGGGATGTTCCCTTGATGAAGTTCTCTCCCTGTTTTCCTATGGATATGGCATCCTATGAGCTGAACTGCAGTGATTATTGTCTCTTCTGGGCCTAGCCACCAGCAAGTCTACCTGGCTCTGGGCTGATACTAGGGGTTATCTGGACAGAGTCCTGTGATGTGAACCATCTGTGGGTCTCTAAGCTGTGGATACCAGCTGTTCCAGTCAAGATGGTGGGGGGAGGAGGCAGTGCAATGGACTTCTTTAGGGTTCTTAGCTTTAGTGGTTTAATGCTCTATTTTTGTGCTGGTTGGCCTCCTGCCAGGACTTGGTGCTTTCCAGACAGCATCAGCTGTAAACCAACTTGTTGTAGTTAACACTACAAAGACTTTCTGGGACAGGCCTCAACTATCTGAGTAAGTACCTTCACCTACCCCAAAACCATCAATGGTTTCTCGATATCTTATTTCATTACAGAGTTAGCAGTAGGTTTTGCTTTTGAGTCCAACTTCAGGTAATCTCTCAAAACCACTCAGCCCAGCCTCCCAGTGCCACTGTGCACTCTCCTTTTCACTCATTTGCTCGCGCACAAGCTGAACTCACTCAAAAAATGCAGGCAGTGGTGGCACCTCACTCCCCCTTGCTATTTTTTTTATTTTTATATTGAGTCCTAGGCTACCCTAACAAATATACACAACACATAAATGGCAGAGCTTATATTTGAGCCCAAATAGTTTGATTTTGGATTTTATGTTTTTAATTCCAACATTATACCACCTGTTCAGAACTGCCGCAGATGCCAGAAATGAACTTAAAGAACTTTATTCCTTTTTTCTTTTATCTTGTCTATTAATCTCTGCCCTAAATTGAGCCTTTCAGTTTGATGATTTTATGCAGCACCTCCAGGATTATGCCTTATACAGTGATGCAAACATTTATTTTTCTTTAACTTCTTAAGGTGTTTATTCAGCAATATTTCTCCCTTAAAATAAATTTTGTGGCATAATTTTCTTGTAAATCCCATATTGCTTTTCTAAATTCTTAATTTGCCATGTTTACTTAACTCTGATGTCATTGTCTTCCCATGAAATCCCCCACCAATAATTGTCAACAGGCTATTTTATGGTCTTAATGCTCTTTTTTTTCCCGTTTATGTCATTTTTTAAAAAATGTTTTAACTCTTCTTTCAGTCTCTTTTATCTCTATTCATATAAAAACAAATATCTCCTATATTAGGAATTTAGGTTGTCATGGTTAATTTCAACCATATTTGATAGGTTTCTTTATATTTGGTAAAAATGTATGTATATGTAAAGCACACAACTCTGAACGTGCTCATTAATTTCCTCTAATACAACTTTGGCTAGTAGCACTGAAATATATATCTATATACAATATTTGGTATCAACCATGCATATGGTTTCATGAAGCCAACAAATATACCATAGAATAAACATAGAACAGTGGAAGCACATTCAATATGGCCAAAGCTCGTCTTGGCATTCCCATTTAATAACTGTATAAGACTGGCCATGGAACTTACTGTGTCTGGGAAATAGCTCCTCATTTCTGAAATGATGTGCTTGGGTAATTCCAAAACCTCTTTCTAGAAACAAAATTCTATGTTCCTCATTCTGTGCATGAAGGTTAATTTCAATGACATTTCCCACTGGGACAGATTTCCCCAAGATAGGCCACTGATGCTTAAGCTTGTAGAATATGAATTCAGCATATCAGAGTGAGGCCAGTGAAATGGAAACCATTCTAAACTGTTTGGTAGAAGGAAATAAATACAAAGAACAAGTTTAAAAGGTTTGAGAAGAGCTGAAGGGGCAGAAATTGGATGCTGTTCCAAGCCCCTGTGGGAGAAGGACAATGGGAGGAGGTAGTGTTGCCAGAACCCATGAGTAGGGCTACATGGAAAGAATAGGAATTACCATGGTAGGTGCCTTGCTAAGCCGCAGCTGGAATTATGATAGGAAGAGTCCCTTGCATGAGATGAAAATACGGTGAAAGGACTCCAGTGAAATTCAGCTATAAGGAGATAAAGCCATTGCCAGAGACAGTTCTGAAAGTAGAGCCATGAGAGAAATTCTATGGCTTGTCCCCTCCTCTGCCCTATCTAATCCCCTTCCAGTGACTCCCATTTGTCAAATATAACTGGAAGCCGGTGGATAAAAGGTCTAGCAACTGTAGGTTGCAAGGCTCAGTCCTTCAGACAAAGGACACATTTTAACTGCCTGCTGCAGTGAATACAGGGCATCCATCACAAAATACGTCACTTCCATTTTCCACAAATTTCTTACCTAAATTCCAGCCTGGGTGGCCATTTATTAGCCCCAACTGATGAATCAGCTATGGCAACTATAAACCAAACATACCTCTCCTGAATATTCCTCTACAACTCATGTCAGCCTAGTGACCTCCACATCACGTACTGGTAAGATGGATAAATCATCCACGAAGGGAGCCAGAATAAAGAGATTTGCCCTGGAGCAAATTATCAGAACAAGGCTTTTGATGTAGTGAGAAGAGGAGGAGTGTGGACCTTCTGTGGCAGCAGGAGAATCCTGCCACTCTATTCTCACAGGCAAAATCCAGTGTAAGAAAAGGCAGCAAAGTTTGGTCTTTGTGGAGCCTCCCAGTTAAGGGAATCAAGGAGGCTCTTGCACTGAGACTGCAATAGAACTATATAAAAAACTACAGTGCATAAGCTGAATGGAATCAATGGCATTCCTTCTCTTTTTCAACTTCCCACCAACCAATAATTTGATCCCATAATACTGGACAGACTTAACAGATTTTCCCAGTTCACACTTCCCCTTTTGACTCATTTTAATTTGGTAGCATGGTTCTCAACTGGCTTAAGTTAAAGGTTGAGCCTTAAACATAGCATTTATCAGCTTTAATACATATAGATACCTCCTAAGATCTTGGTAACTTACAGATTCTAATTTGATAGGTCTGGGATTTGCTCAAGTTTCTGTAGTTCTATAAACCTTGCAGGTGTTGTCAATGTTTTTAGCCCACATGCCTCAATTACTTTTCTTTTTTCTTTCTCTCTCTCTCTTTATTTTATTTTATTTTTTATGGAACCTCACTCTGTCTCCCATGCTGGAGTGCAGTGGTCCGATCTCTGCCCACTGTAACCTCTACCTCCCAGGTTCAAGTGATTCTTCTGCCTCAGCCTCCCAAATAGCTGGGACTACAGGTGCACACCACCATGATGTCTGGCTAATTTTTGTATTTTTAGTAGAGATGGAATTTTACCATGTTGGCTAGGCTGGTCTTGAACTCCTGACCTCAAATGATCTGCCCACCTTGGCTTCCCAAAATGCTGGGATTACAGGCACGAGCCACCACACAAGGCAGTGAGTTTTTTTTTTGTTGTTGTTGTTGTTCCTGTTCTAGGAGAGATTCCTGAGGATTATGCTCAGGGACAACCACACTGTACAAACCAAAGCCCAAACAAAAAGCAACAAAAGCATGTATATCTGAGTGGGTGTGGAATCTAGACCACTGTCTTCCATCCATTTACTCTGCCTGAGGCTCTCAAAGTGACAAGAAGTTTACATAACTCTGGTGAGTCTGGGCAATGCTGGTTTACTTGGAGTAATAAATAAAGATGCTTCACTTCACTGTATGGTGGCTTCATTTTAATAACTGGCTAGAGAATACCCTTCAGACAGAGCAAACAGGGCAGAAATAAACTGAGATGGGAAAAACTGTTAATGGATCACAGCTAAGTCATGAACCATATGGACTCCCCCAAATTACCGTCACTTTCTTAGTGCTTGTCAGGTCAGCCAGCTGAGTTTTCCTCTAGGATATTGCCAGTACATTCAACTCTGTTTTCTTTACTTCCATAGACATGATGACTATCTCAAAAGGAAGAACCTGAGAGATAAGTGTCTTAAAACTGGAGATTCCTTCTTAACAACGATAAGGGATTTTGACAACTCTACACCTCTGAAAATAAGATTACATTATTTCACAGGGTGTTAGTGATGGCTGATAGCTTTGTGTTTGTTTTGATCTGTTCTGTGCCTACATTTTGGGTCTAACAGTTTGTTAGCTCCTTGTCTATTTTTCTAGATTTTCTAGATATTTCAAAATAAACTATAACATTATTCTACAGGGAGATAAATAATACAATTCCATTTCTATTTCATTCTCAGACTGAAGCAAATGATAAGTAAAGCTAATAGTATCAGTAAAACAGCAAAGTTGATCAAACTCCTAGGGGAGAAACACATGAGCAAAGAAGCAAATATAAAACAATGATGAGCTGGAAATTGGTACAGTATTAAGAAGAGACTCTCAGGGCATTAGGCGCCATTCCTCAAAATTCTTAATGGTTTTGAGGTCCTTTGTTGACAATTAAAAAGCTTACACAGACAATCGATGACTCTATGCCTGAACAAATTTGTTTTTATCTGATTTGGTTGGTGTCATTTGAAAAGAGAAAGGAGACTCTAGGAAGTCAGCTTCAATTTCTTCATCTATGAAATCAGATAATGTAACTCAATTTCAGGACAGATTTACTAATTGAATAAAATATATCTATATGTATTTACATTTTGATCTGCATATATTCACAAGAATTTTCAATAATCAAGGAGTATTCCATTGGCTTCCAACTCTGCCTCATATAATCCTGAAGGCATTCTTATGAAGTAGATCTTGTCTTCTCTTGAAAATACCTGTATATATGAAAGCCTAGAGGGGTGAGGGAATCTGCCCAAGGTTATATACCTTGGAATTTACAGAATTAGTTTTAAGCCTTAATTCTCTGCTACCAAATCCACGATATAATCATTTTACTATACTGTCTTATATTCACCTACTGTTAGAAGGTAAATGATGTTTGGATGTCAGAGAAATATAAGAATACTCCCTTCCAGGGTCTTGGAGTAGGTTGGCGTGTGGGTGCTTAATGAACTTCTCTCTGTTATGATGATGTAACACCACATTAGAGGTGGTCTGATCCTGTTGAAAGCTCTTAAAGATAAATTCTCTTGGTTCATTTCTGAAACAGCAACAATCAATCTCAGTAGTATTTTGTTATCTGTTTGTAGACAGATTGATTGTGTTAACTGTTTCCCATTTGGGTTCTAGTTACTTATTCTGCTTATAATGCAGCTGAGTGCTTGTTTTGTCGTCTCTTCCACAGGCTTTCCTACTCTTCATCCTCACTGAATCTTACCTCCTTTATGTGAAGATTAGTGTTGTTTGTTTCATTTACTACTTTACTTTCTCTACTCTCAGTGCCATGCAGGATTGATTACCTTTAGAGCTGAGTTAACTCCATTTTATTTATCGTTTGAGATGTGTCTTTAATTGCTGAAGGGACTGCCTGCTATTTCTTCTCAAATTATACTGAAATTGCTGACTGAATTTCTGTACAACTACCTGGAGGCAAATTTGATGGAAAATATTTTATGTTACTTCCTGAGCCCCTTCATGAAACACACTGTGTTTGTTTCAAACTACCAGAGCTGGCTTTGGTCCTAAATAAAGTTTCTGAAATTATTTTCTAGCCAAACATTTAATTGTTTGTATTTTTAAAACTGCTAGCTTGAACTGCTAGGTTCTTCCAACTGTGCTTGTGAAATATTTGTTCTCATTTAGAAGACAATCACTCACTCCCTTTGTCAGAGGACTATTGTTGATAAAATTAGGGCTCCTGTATCTGCTGAGGTACTTCCTCTTCTGTGTGTGGGATTTTTAATGGGATAGGTGAAGTGCACACCCCTCCCTGGTTGGAGACCACATTGCTTATTGCTTTCTGGTTAGCACAGGAAATCACTCCATCTGCACTTGCTCTTCCATTTTAGCCTGAAAGATCAAATACTACCTCCACCCTCTACCACATGCCTGTGTGTTGGATTTGGAATCTAAATGTCCTCTACACCTTCAATTTTGTGAAAATCTTGCAAGGAAAGGTACTCAAGTGAAGTCAGTGTGAAATATACCTGGTACGCATGAACAAACTTTATGAGAAAGTATCTGGAACTTGCCTTCTGCATTTCCCTCCTCTTTTAGTCTCCCCTTCAGTTGGGTCCTTGTAGTGGTGAATTTCCCGCTCACTGACGTACTGTATTCTACTGTAGGTAGAGTGCATTCTGGGAGTTGGGTAATATTTGTAGTTGCTGAATGTTGGGGATGTGTTACAACTGGTGGGAAAGTGTGTGCTTGGCTATATCTGCAGATGTTACCAATTAGGGCCAGTGCCATTTTCCACAGCTGTGGGCTCTAAAACTCTCCCACCTGCAGGATCAAAATTATCTAATTCTTAAACCAGTGAGAGCCTTGACTAATGGAATATTTGCAGCTCTTTTTAAATTCTGGGTGGGTGTCCTTCCCAGTCTCCTGGCTAGACTTCCACTTGGGACTCTGACATATAATTACCATTCCAGTAATGTTCTTGGCCGGGGCATGGGGCTGAGCCTGACCCCGACCCTGACCCTTATAAGGGATCCTAAATCTCTGAACTGGTCCTTGGACCCCAGGAATGTCCTCTGCTTTGGATAACTCTCTTAGAACCACCTAATGATACAGCCAGCAATGGCCCAAACTTCTACTTGTACCTAACACATCTGTCAACTAGAGCTGTGCCCTGCCATGCTTCCTCAGGGCAGATCTCTTGAACTTGAATACTGACTCAGATTGAAATCAAGAGCACCACATACCTTGGGCCTGATAATTTATACTCTTAGCTCCATTCTGGAACACATCATTCATTTGCTTCTGTCTGTTTTTCCCTATCCCTTTTAAAAACTGCCGTTGTTTCCTAATCTCTTGCCAACTGGGACTTCCAACATGCCACCATTTAGAAAAGTTTTTCATATATGCAAAGTCACCCAGTGTCATACGTATAATTTAGGGTGAACTAAAAGCATCGCAGGCAATGAAAAGGTGGAGGAAAAATAATTTTAGAATTCTCATCTTTATTTATTCCTATTTGATCTTTCTGATCACCTCCCCCAAATTACATATAAGATTTCTTTGTTGTTTTAAAACAAATATTACTCAAGAATCTAATAGGTAGCAGATGCTTTTATGTATTCTTTTTTATTTCAACCAAATAGCTACATTTTGAACTAGATGTTCTTTCCCTCCAGGAAACCCAGGTACTTCTGCGTTACAAACCCATTTAACTCTTCAGAGCCAAATTCTTTAATTTTAAAGTTAAGGAGAATAACACTAAGAGAAATTAAGACACCTGCACAGACTAGTTGATTGCATTATGTAGGCTTCCTGACTCCGAAATCAATATTTCCTTCTTCAATTAACTGCATTTCCTTTGAACCCAACCAGGTAAAGCAATGAAGCAGATTATACTAATATCTGTGCAGTGGTGGAACAATGTCCTTTGTTTTTCTCTCCCTTGGCATGTTCCTACTATTTTTCCTGCTACTTGTTTCCACCTTTTGTCCTATTCCTGAGGACCATGCCTTCCCTATGTTGAAGGGCTGGCAGCCTCAGGGAAAATTTGAGTTGCTTAGACCTGAACAAAGTCACTACTGTTTTAAAGAGAAGATTCTGACATAATAAGCTCTTTCTTACCAAGCTAGCTTTCTTGTCCCTATATTTCTTGCACCGTGAAATTGTCACTGTTTAAGCATCAGAAGCCTCATCCTAATTCAGCCACACAAATTAGTTTACATCAATATCCCAAGGGTCTGAAAGAATCAGTGAAGCATAGAATATTTGAGCTGGAAGGGATCTTCAGTGCAGGTCTAAAGGAATTTAAGGAGTGGCTCTATTGAAATGTGGGCATGATGCCTAAAAAGAACCGGATATATTTTGTGTCTGCTTTCAGTCCCCCTTTGGTTTCCTTTTATATGTGTTGGCGCAGGTATAAACTTGTGCCCTCTTAATCCATTTTTGTGAAAAAGCAGTAGTAGAATAAGGTGTGAATAGCCTGGAAAGCAAAGCACAGCTCTGTTACGTGTGTGTAAAGCCAATGCATATTTCCAGACAGAATGCTTTTGAAAAGTCTGTACTAAGCAAGATTGATCTCTGTGACAGTGGTCTTTGTAGTCAGCTAAATTTAAAAAGCACCTTCTGTAACTAGACAGAAATGCATGGTGGGACTTACCTTGGAAAGCCTTTATACTAGTTTCTCTGCTTGCTCCAGTCTCTTGAATACAACTCAGTGCGTTTGTGTAAAACTCTGACTTTTGTGAATTTAGAGCCTAATGAGCAACCAATGAACAGTATGACTAAAAGATTTTTGCTACAGAACTGATATTAAAAGAATTTAGAGATACTTTTATATATAAAATCCTTCAATATATACTATCATTCACATTTGTTTGCACATCTGTGACTCCATTGTCACAGTTCCATAACGTCACTATATTATGTAGCAAATATTTGAACAAGATGTTAAGGGACTACATCATTTAGTCATGTTTATTTTCAAATAATTTTTCATGACCCAACTCCATTGAGCTATGCAGGATTCATAAATTGCATCGGCATTTAGAGAGGAGACATTGTGCCCAGAAATAGTGTGATCATATTAGGTAAGCCCAGAATAGAAAATATGTTCATATTGCATTAGGTAAGCAAAGGTTACTGGGGAGAGAAGAATGTACTTTCAAATCTCTTACCGCATGATGCAGAGAGTTGCTTTGGACCACGTAACTAACGAAAGGTCACATTTATAACTGATATTAATTTTGGAACCTCAATAAGTTTTACTTTTCCTAAGGAACCTGAAGATACAAAATGAGAGAAAGGAAGTACCAAAAATGTCTATTCGTTTAGTATTTATCTATTGAACATCAATTGTTTGCTAGGCAGTTTTTATAGCAGCTGGCGGTACATCAGAGAGCAAAACTATCAAAAATTTCTGCTTCTGTGAAGTTTACATTCTAACAGTTAAAACAGCAATAATGTATGAAATTAAGTGAATCTGTAACAGAAGAAAATAAGAACTATGGAAAAAACTAGAGCAAAAAAGGGGCTCTAGGTGTTTAGACATACTTAAGTAGAAAATTCTGGTACCTTTCTGAGAAGGCAACTTTTAATCAAAATGTTGATGGAGAAAGAATGAGCAATAATACTATCTTGGGGAAGAGAGAATCAGGATGAGTGAAGAGCAAGTATAAAAGCTCTGAGGTGAGAATGTGCCTGGTTAGTTCCAGAAAAAGTAAAGAGGTTATCTAGAGGGGAGGGAGCAAGAGCAAAAGATCTGAGAGATCTAGATCCTTGAGGAATTGCCACACTGTCTTCCACAATGGTTGAACTAGCGCAACAACATAGTACATGTATACGTATGTAACAAACCTGCACATTGTGCACATGTACCCTAGAACTTAAAGTGTATATATATATATATATATATATATATATATAGAGAGAGAGAGAGAGAGAGAGAGAGAGAGAGAAAGATCTGAGGGATAACGTGTTGCTTTGAGCAGAGGAGCAACATAATCTGACTTTCACTGGGAAACCTCTGGCTGCTATGTTGAGTGCAGTATGTAATGGGGAAGGATAGAGACAAAGAGATTAGTGAGTAGCTTAGGCAGGGATGTCAGGCCAATCTGAATGCAACAAAAATATACTGGTAGTACCGTATAGCCAAAGTCATTGCAATAGAGATGTAAATGAGCAATAATTTGTTTGATTTACAGTAATGTTGGATCAATAATAATGGAGCAGGGTGTTCAGGAAAACCAACTTATTTACTTTTCTATAATACAGAGCAGTGTGAATAGAATAACTCTTACTGTCAGAGATCAGATAGTTTTTAGCCCAGTGTGATTGAACTATGCCGCATAGTCTCCTGGCTAAATGTTCTAAACTCCAGTCTGCTTATATGAATACAAGTATTACTTTAGCAACCCTAATTTTAAGAGTGGCAATAATTAATTTAACCATAAGTAGATACTAATATCCCAGCATGAAGTTATATATTGGGCTGTTGAGGTGAGGGGTAGGGCTTGAGAGAACAGGACTTGGATGCAAAGTTTTGGTGGGTCAGAAGGAGGGAATTGTCTTGTGAGGCTCACTGTGAGCATTTCAAGCAGTCAAGCAAAGGAGAAAGCTTTCAGTGTTTGGAAGCAGACAAGGCCACTGAGAGGGGGTGTAAGGAATCAGCTAAAAGAAACTCTATCTAATTCATACTTCTGTTTTCAGGCTTCTTAGACCCCAGTGCTAGAAAAAGCTGGCCCCCGTGTGTTTAGATGGAGCCTGATTTAACAACCTTTGCTGGAATTCTTTATATCCAGTGTGTTCTCTTTATGCAGGGGAAATCTGTGTCTGATGTGTTTGATTTCATTAGGTGCAGTCTGTAAGGTGATGATTAAAACACTTTAGTGGAAAATTACTTTAGCTCTTTATTTGGGTAGAAACCTTTTGGTTAACGTAACACTGGTCTAGTTTTGATAGCTGGACTGAAGAAAATGCAGAAAAAGGTGGAGAGAGAGGAGAGTTTTCATGAATGGGTCTCAAATTCAAAAGAATTAGGGCAGAGGAAATGTCATGAAATGAAGCTGGCAGAGCTAGGGAAATTTGACCCCATGGAACAGGGTGACCTGAGGCTTACATCCTCACCAGGTCCATGTTCCTCCAGTTTCCACACTTACTGCCACTGTGGGAAGTATTCTTACTAGGAATTTTAGTTAAAATAACTTTGAACCAGTTCTTCTAAAGAGGCTCTTTTAGATAGAAAAACACATTTGTCTGCCTGACACTTTCAGCAAGCAACTAAGAAATGCAGACATGAGAGAGGAATGTAAATGACGAGTTAATGGGTGCAGCACACCAACATGGCACATGTATACATATGTAAAAAACTTGCACGTTGTGCACAGGTACCCTAGAACTTAAAGTATAATAATAATTTTAAAAAAAGAAATGAGAGAGGAAAAATATTGTTAAACAGATAAAGTGTACTTTGCCTTAGATGAACCTGTCAGGAAGCCCAAGCTGCGTGGAGAGCTTACGTGTCGATGTTCCGGCAGTTAGCTCCAGCTAAGGTCCCAGGCAACAGTTGGTATCAGCCACCAGAGATTTGAATAATCAAGGCTTCAAATGGTTCTAGTCCCTAGCCATTGAACTATGCCAACAGATGCCAAGTGGAGCAGAGATGACTCATCCCTGATAGCTGTGCCCATATTGAAGATTTTTAAGTAAAATAAATTTTGGTTTCAGCAACTAAACTTTGGGGTTGTTAAAAAGCAATAGATAACCGTACAAGGAACCAAAACTTTTGTTCTAAAAAGAGGAAATTCCAGTCTATAGCAACGGCAGTTTTCCTTCTAAGAAACAATAATGATATCTCATTAAAGAAGCAGGCTCAACTTCTTTATCCCTTTCATTTTCTTATAATACTTCTCTTAAAAATTTTCTTCTTAAAATTAAATCACTGGACAATGAAGTAAAGAACTGTTAAAGACTCTGCTATGGCTTCTAACCTAGGTTAGGAAAAGAAAACAATACATAAAGTATTAAAAAAACTTTGCTCTGGCTTTTTAACATAGGCTAGAGAAAGAAAATACATAAAGTATTAAAAACTCTGCTATGGCTTCTAACATAGTCTAGGAAAAGAAAAATACTTATACATCTATCTATCTATCTATCTATCTATCTATCTATCTATCTATCTTATCTGTTACTGGCAGCAAATCTGTATTCATACGGGTCTGCAGCAACCTCAATTCTTGCCATCTCAGAAAAAGAATTTGACTGAGGGGCATAAGGCAGAAGGAGAGACTGGGGCAACTTTTGGAGCAGGAGTGAGAGTTTGTTAAAAAGCCTCAGAATGAAAGGAAGAAAAGTAAGCTTTAGAATAAAAGGAAGAAAAGTACACTTGGAAGAGGGCCAAGCAAGTGAGATGGAAGGTAAGTACGTGGTTTGACCTTTTGACTTGGGGTTTTATATATTGGCATACTTCTGGAGTCTTAAGTTACTTCTCCCCACTCGCCCAACTCCTGAGATCTTATCAGGAAGCTACTGATTACTAGTTTCAGGTGTTTCCTATCTATTAGAAGACTGCCTTTCCCTGGCATCATCTGTGACCAACTATTACTTTAGAGAGATAGTTAATAACTGCCTGACCATCACCTGATGGTCACCCAATACTCCTGGAGTGTGTGTTGCGGGGAGCCCTCTCCTGCTCTGCACATACCTGACTAAATACCTACTAATATATCTATCTATCTTATCTACCTATCTATTGGTTGGTTGGTTGATTGAACCTAGATACTACTGTGCTTTCCCCTGAAGATATAGCACAAGGGGCTCTTTATTTGGGAATCTTTTAATCTAACACACCCCACTCCAAGGGTGGGCCCTAGGCTCTATCTTCCTCTTTCTATGCAGCTGTCAAAAATGCCACAAAGATCACCAGAGATTATCAGGTGCCTTTGAAGTAGTAGGAAGCTTTAGAGTTTATTTAACTCTCTAGACTACTGCTTTCATTTTTTTTTTTTTTTTTTTTTTTTGACTATCAAGGGCATCTCTTGAATTCTTGTAAAATTTTTAAAACATTTCAAAAAATGTAGTGTTCATCGCTGTTTTCAGCAGGAAGGTTAATTTTTACATGAGGGTACACATGTGCCAGAAAATTTTAAAAAATGACATGTATGTATTCTTAAAGGGTAGTTGTCAGCTTCTAACTGAAGACCGAGGGGAGTTGGTGGGCAAGTGGTGGGTAGCTGAAAAAACACTTGAGGGATTGTAGATAGTTTCAATATGGCTTTACTCTCTCCCTGGGTGCAAGTGAGCCTGGGTGTGAGTGAGCTCAGGCACAAGCCATATGTAACAGCATTAGCAGGGTAAATATGCCTTTTACAGACAAGAGTGGCTCTGAGTCAAGCATGAGCTCACGTGGGTGATCACCTAATGTGTCTCATGTGGCGTGGTTACATAATGAGCAGAGTTGCATGTCTGTGCTCCAAACTCACTGAGTTATCTGGACTGGATGTCTGCCTTGGCCTGTTCTTGACCACAGCACATCCATTTTCCTTACACTTCACCCACTAGGGCGAGGGAGACATAGGCCTTGGACACACAGATCCAACACATAGGTCTTATACATAGGCTCTGAGCACACAGGTCCTAGACACACAGATCTGACACATAGGCCTTGCATTGCACTTCCTAGGCTGATGGAGTTTTTCTAGTGGGGAGACATGCCCACAGGGCAGAACCCTGGACCCAGAGGCCACAGCAGTAATACAGGAAGCAACAACTCCAGGTTGTGGCACACAACCACCCCATGGTGATGTTACCCTAATATTGCTTTATACATCAAGCCAGGTTTTTCTTTCCCTACCTTTGGGGGTGCTGGGACAGGCAACAAGAGGTTACCATTCATCCCCATACCTAGTCGGAGGATGTCATCCTTCCTCCTATAGGTCTTGCCACATGGCCTGGCCCCACATGGACCAGTGATCAACTAGTCACTTTTGTAACTTCTAGGTAGTTAACCACAAGGTTTGACTCAATAGACTGCCCAGCTATTGGTACATATATGTACCATAACTGTACATAGGTATACATAGGTACATATTGACACCATAGGCGTCACCTCCTTGGTGATCACCATACACACTGCTCTAAGTTCAACAGTAGTTCAACCCATTGGCTACTGTGTCCATACCTGGTTTCAAGTCGAATGGTGTCAGTATTTGTTTGGACTGCATCAGCAGTCCAGACAGCAGTAGCACCTTGGCTAGACCCATCTGGGAACTGGGGAGGGGAGACAGGGGCAGGGCACCCTTTCTTAAATGGTGAAGGCTCAGGGTCTAGGGGTACCTCAGACCCCATGGCCTTATCTTGCATTAGGACTACAGGTCCCAAGACCTCTTGTAACTCTGCTGCTAAGGGGCTGTACTCAGCATACTCTGCTGCTCCAAGTAGGTGCCCCACTTTGCCAGAGTGGATGTCTATGCCATCCCAGTCCAGGGGGTCATACCCATGAACGCACCTATCCTGCTATCAGGTAAGTCAGTCATCCATATGATGACTGCAGCCCATCCTGTCACACTCTCACAAGACTGAAGGGTGGCATATACAGCTGCTAACTGTTTTTCTATCAAGGAATACTGGAGCTCAGCTCCCTTCCATAGTTGGGACCAAAAGCTCACTGGCATTCTCAAGCACTCCATGCACTGCCACAGGCCCCAACTGAAACCATCTGTGGCCACATGCACAACCAGCTCAAATGGGCACCCCTGGTCAACTACCCATAGGGCTTGTGCCTCCTGAATAGCCCGCTTGGCTGCCAGGAAGGCAGTCTCAGCTGCACCCTCCCAATCTCAAGCAAGAGGAGCGTTGCTGCTTCTAAATCTGCAAGAGAATCAGAGGTAAACATAACATTACCAAGACCATGACGTACAGTGGGGCTATGCATATAACCCTGTGGTAACACTGTGAAAGTCCATTGTTGCCTTCCCACGAAGGCAAATGGTTCCTGGCTGAGCAATGTTGAGAATACACAGCATAGCTGCCAAGCTGTGTAAAATATCCACCCTCAGAATGTATTCAGGTATGGGAGAGACATACACAGTGCATAAGCAGAGAGCCAAGCGGCCAGTGCCAAGGTACAAAGATACAGGTTTCACTGACTGGTCTTCATAACCGTCTATGTAGCCTTACTCAGAAACTTATCCAGATGCAGGAACCAGTGCATTGCCAAGTCCACATGTGGCCTCTGGTCGTCCAGTGTCCCTGCAAGCTGGGTACCTCGGCCAGTTTCCTAGTCAAACAGAAAAGGTTTTACAACCTCGCCTGGCTACAGGACGTAGTCTTTGACCTGGAGCACACAGGTAGGACTGGGTCACACAGCAATGTCCTTCTCCCTTTTGGGCATTTTCTGGAAGTGCTGCTCCAGGGACAACTGTCTCCACAAAATTAAGAGAACTTTATTCGGCTGCTTATCGATTTTCTTTTAGTCAGTCCCGGTCAAAATCAAATCTATCCACATCTGTGCACATGTCACTCATCGAGTGCCTGAAGTTCCCCATTTGTGGCAACTTCTAACCCTTTTTTCTGAGCTGTGTAGCTGGACCTCCAAGCAGCCAGCCTGTGCCTGGAGGGCCCTTACCTGTACTGCATCCCTCAGGGACTAGGTGTGTAATTCTTGTAGTGCAGTCAAAAATGCCCATCCAACTCTGCAGGCAAAAGCTCACTCCTTCTAGATTCTCTGTGCTTCCAGCTGCTTCAGCACCTTCTCCATGCTTGCGGGGCACCCATGTACTGTTGCCCATGTTTCCACCAGAGCCCATTTGAGCAGCATAGTTCAGGATCCTGTTTGTAATTCCAATTGTCAGGTTCTAACTAAGGTCCAAGGGTTGTCAGTGGGCAAGTGGCAGTTAGCTGGCCAAACACTTGTGGGATATTTTGACATGGCTTTACTCTCTCTTTGGGCACAAGCAAGCCTGGGTGTGAGCAAGCCCAGGTGCAAGTCATCTGTACAGCATTAGCAGGTAATTTTACCTTTTACAGACAACAGTGGCTCCGAGCCAAGCACAAGCTCATTTGGGTGATCACCTAATACACCTCACATGGTGTGGTTACATAATGAGCAGAGTTGTGCGCCTGCACTCCAAACTCGCTGAGTCATGCTGTACCAGATGTCTGCCTTGGCAGACTGCAGCACATCCGTTTTCCTTACAGTCGTTTATATTGAGTAATACCGACCCTTTTATTTGTTTCTTCTTATGTTTCACAATATAGATTTTGAAGTAGTTAACTGGGGATGAGAATTCAATTTTAAGTGAAAACTTGAAGTTTATCTTCTATATAATTCTTTCAAATAATTAGGGGGTGGGAGAGGCAATACTGACTTTTCTTTCTCAACTGTCTTTGACCAAATCAATTTATAGGCACAAACTAGCTTTCCTGACTCAGCTTTCTTTGAGCTTCAGTTTTGATGACCAGACTTGATTGAAATCCTTGTAGTTGCTTTTTTTTCCGCCCCTTTTTTCTTGTGGATGTGATCTTGATTGCCATGAGGATACACTTAGGGATAAACTGCACCATAGTCTATTTTGTAAGTAGAATCTGTTACTCTATTTAGACGCAATTGCATAGCCCTGAAAGACAGAAGAACTAAGGTGGGTAGAACCAGCTTTCAGAACATTTGGAATACATGGACAATTTTGGGATCCTTGCTGAGACCAATGAACTTTCCTGTACATAATATTTCTTTGGTGTTTCCCTTAGAAAATATTTTCGCATGTGGAACATATTTGCCTCAAGAGTGTAGAGAAATGCAAGTTAAGCATAGCGGTGGATTCCAGGCACTTTGTTAAAATTTTAAAGCTTGCAGGCTAGATGCTATTGTTTAAATGGCAGCTATTGCTTCTGAGGTAGAACAGACATTATCTCAAGCTAGCTCATTTGTTTTGGATTCTCTGTATTTTTTAAGGAAATTTTTAACGAAATCACCTATCTGGGAAGACCTAGGAAATGAATGTCTTATCTTCTATGGCTTGAAGTTTACAATGCACAAATCAAAAATCAAACATCAACAGATGCTACGTGAGGCAAACTTTAAACTCAAAGAACTATAGCTTCAAATAGAAATTTTGTAGGACAGTTGAAATACAGTCAATGAAGGAAACAAAAGTGATTGGGAGAAAAATAAGCCAAATAGAGCTGTAGACTTCAAGGAAATTCATTCATTATACTATCTGTGTATGGAGCAGTCTGGCTAATATGAAGTGAAATGTATTTGCAATAATAATTAGAGATTGTTTGATTATTAGATAACTTTGATCAGCCATAGTAACTTCAAATTACAATAAAACTAGCTTAAAATTTAAAAAAAAAATCATGATTCTGGTAAAATTTTACTGAAGATCAGATAGATATTTTCCTCCAGGCTTATGAAGAGAAACTGGTTTGCTGAAAACTGGAAGTATTGCTCTGAGGAATAGAGGAGAATTGTTACTGTGTTTCAAAGTTATTGACCATAATTCCTCAAACTAGAATTAATTTAAAATAAACTTAAGAGCTTCTGACTTTTCACATTACAAAGCTCTATCAAAATAGCAGTAAACTCAAGAATAATTTAAATGGAAACTATTAAAGTTTCTTTTAAAAAACAACTTGCTCTTAGCACACTGGACTTAAGTTTTATAACATATAATACTGTGTATAAATGGCATTTGAAAGCAAGACACCTAAAGTACTTCATTAATCAGAGCTTTTCATAAAATTAGTATTTCAAATAGAAGCATTTTCAGGTAGGTAACCAGGAACCTCATCTCAGACAAAATCAAGCCCTCAAGTAAAGTATAAATTAAACTCAATGCTTGAGGACTGTATACTTGACCAATGAGAGAGGAAGCAGGAACTAAAAGCAGAAGAAATATCACTCTGTTGCTCTTTTCCAAAGGTTTTGGGGATTGACAATGCTGCAAAGATTCTAAATGGCTGTGCCTCTTGGCAATGTGAAAAAAGATGATAATCTCCACCCTGTGCCTCATTCTTGTCAATTCTTTAATGCAACATTTATTCATTCAACAAACAAATTTGTTCTGGACAGTCTTCTAGGTGCCAGGTCCACTGGAGTGAACAGAAACAAGTGTCAAGTCATGGGGACAGATAATCTATTGCACAAAACCTGTCAGTTCACGACTCTAATATTTACTCTCCATTAATTGAGTACTGAGTACTATTTACTCAACCATTAATTCATCCCAGTAATTAATTTATTTTGCCAAGCATAATAAGATCTAAATTCCTGTCCATGTCTGAGAAGTTTATGATCTAGCCAGACCAAAATAACAAAAGCTTTTGTAAATCAATATTATAAGTGCTACAATACGGGTGAACACACGAAGTCATACAAACAATTAGGGTAATGAATAGGTCACATCGAAAGTGTCTCAGAAGACTAATGAAGAAGACTCATGTTTTGTTTTTGAAAGGTGAATGCAAGTTAGAAGGAAGAAGGTGAAGGGGTAGAACAGTCTAGGCCAAATAAAGAGGTGCATGTTCAAAATGATAAAGGCATACAGGCTGAATCTGTGGTTAGCTAATGTGGCTACAATACAGGTGGGAATGGGACACCTGGTAAGAAAAGATGAGGTCAGAAAGGCAGATAAATCCAGAAGGATTTAGAGTGCAATGTTAAGAACTTTGCATTTTCACCTGAGCACTAAGGGGAATGACTGAAAAATATGTAGAGAAGTCACCCTGGCGGCAAGGTGAAGCCTAAATGCCCAGTTGACTGTTCTATTATGAAATTAATTATTTAAGTGTAGGTTCTTGCTGTTGTGCTGTTTATTTTACTATTCTTTCTGCCTACCTTTGTACACTTTCTCATATCGTCCCATCCTAATCACAGCTGTTTCTCAAGGCCTAGTAAAAATCTCACTTCCTCATTCAGCAAAATTCAAGAGATGTTATTGATAACCTACAAAATCAGACATGTGGAGAATTTCCTGATTATGCCAAGTAGTGAATTATCTTCTAACTCCTACAGGAGTTGGTTCATACCCCTCATACGACACTTGGAATTTTTTTTGTATCCTCAAGATTCTACCAAATAGGCAGTCCACTCAAACTGGGCAATTAGAGAAGAATTGAATAAAAGGACTATTTACAAAGACATGTGTAGTGCTCTGAACCATATCTCTGTGTAACAGACCACCCCAAACTTAGTGACATAAAATAATAACCATTTTATTATACCCAGGGATTCTGTGGGTCAGGAATTAGAGAAAGGCACAGAGATTCTTTTCTGCTCCATGATGTCTGAGGCTTTAAAGCTGGAGAGATAACCTTGATGGGTGGGATTAGTTTCATTGGAAGGCATCTTTATTCACATGTTTACATTTGTGCTGGAACTATTGCCTGGAGCATGTACATGTGTTCTTTCCATGTGGCCTGGTTGGGCTTCATCACAGGAGCTTTCCACAGGTTAGCAGATTTTTTTATATGGCCTTGTAGGGCTCCAAGCACAAGTGTCCTAACAAGTAAAGCAGAAGTAGAATGGTCCTTATGAGATAGCCTTGGAAGGCGCAGAATCCTGGTTCTGCTGTATTCATTAGTTATGAGCAAGTTTTGAACAAGTCTCTAAGATCAGCCCAAATTCAAGTAGAAGTGTCCTACCCATCGCAATCAATAGGAGAAGTGACACAAGATTTGCACATGTTTTAAACTGCCACAGAAGAGTTTACAGAAGCTAACAAGGGATAGCGTGGTGCCTTAGGGCTAGGAATAGCAGTAACTGAGTTTCTTCTTCTATGAATAAAGAAGCAAAGGGAGGAAGAATTTGCCAGATCAAGAGCTTTAGGAGACAGCCACATGATCGTGCTGTAGCCATCAATAGAGAGATGGAGCTAAATGAGGGAGAGGAAGAAGAAAAACTGGAGGAAAGTAAACACCTGACCTCACTCTGGTCATGCCCTCGGGAACCTCCCTATTGGTCAAACCCAGATGGCAGCCCAAGAATGCATCCCATGTAGATCAACCTCCTGAAGCTAACAGCAGGGTAAATAAGGTGGAAAGTGGGTCTGGAGGGACAAACAAGATATTCAATACAACCTTCTATTACAGGTAGTTTTTAATTTGTCCTTGGAAGTAGAATTTTTCCACTTCCAAATATATACTCCTATAATTCTTCCCCCATTTGACAATGTAAAAAGAGACAAGCTGTGTTTTATATAATAGGAGCTTAATTCTTGTTTGTTGAATAATGAATGATTGATAGCCACTTCTGTGAATGAAAAAATACATAGAGAATTTCCTTTTCATATCAGATTCCCATGTCTAATTCTATGTGGATGTAGAGATAAGATACTAATTTGTTATCTACTGGATAATGAATAAGTCACATTATTTTCACCAAATTATTTTCTCTTTTTTAGGATTTAAATCATAGAGTTTACAAAAGCTTTTATCAAAAATGTTGAAAATGAAAGCAGCCATGAGCACAGATTTATTCATAATAAACAAAGGGTCAATAGTTCTAACATTTAAGGTGAGTCAAGAGGATAATAGAACTTTGGGTTAGCCTGATTCTATTGTCTATGGTGGCCCAAGGCAGAATTGCCATTTCTATGCCCATAGATGCTATAGCATCTCCTCTCTTTTTATCAGTTTTCTAATAGAGCTCTAGGAAAATCATTAGGAAGCTAAGGGAGAAAAGAAATTTATCAGACAAAATATGCATTAGACTCTAAAAATCCAAAGTAGATTGAGGGGGTGGGAGGCAGTGTAGGCAAAAAGACATCAATATGGTAAACAGAGTTTAATGTATCCTGTTATTGCATTTCTACCAGGTTGCTTTAAACACTGTTAATGAAGAAACTAATGTAAGGAGAGAAGATGAGTTACTTGTCACCAGGTAAACTCCAGCTGAAGCAAAAGACTGAAAGCATTTATTATCTTTCTTACCTGTTAGTGCTGCATTGTGGAACAAATAAAACAATGTGTTTGAAAACCATAAGGTACTGCAGAAAGATAAGAATTTATTTCAAGACATGCAGAAAAAATATTTGACTGAAATCACAGCTACTTTGTTCAAGGCAATGTTCGAAAAACAAAGTGCTAATCAAAATGGCCAGAAAGCATCTGTTTTGACCCTGAGTGACCCTGAACTCCCCTAACTACATTTTTAATTGAATGATGCAAATATTTGTCTCCTTCTAATCCCCAAGAAACTTTGACTATGAATAAATAGACCAAATAAGCATCAGATAAAAGACAGAGATCCAGAATCTTAAAGTTAATTCTGTGGCTTTTCCCCATAATCATGTCATCTCCCAATTTGTGATAAGGTAGTTCACTAAAAAATGAAAAAATATATATGATTTTGTATGTCACTGGAGGGGGGTGAAAATTACATTTAGAAGATACCACATTAGTCTGTTTTCACTCTACTAACAAAGACATACTCTAGACTGGGAAGAAAAAGAGGTTTAACTAGACTTACACTTCCACATGGCCAGGGAGGCCTCAGAATCATGGTGGGAGGTGAAAGGCACTTCTTACATGGCAGCCACAAGAGAAAATGAGGAAGAAGCAAAAGTCAAAACCCCTGATAAACCCATCAGATCTCTTGAGACTTAATTCGCTATCACAAGAATAGTACAGGAAAGACTGTACTATTTTATGTAATAAAGTCTCCATAATTCAATTACCTCCCCTTGTGTCCCTCCTACAACATGTGGGAATTCTGGGTGATACAATTCAAGTTGAGATTTGGGTGGGGACACAACCAAACCATATCAGGTACTCAGGGTATAAAATTATATATATACTATATATATATATACACACACACAAATATATATGACTTGGCTCTCAGTTTTTTAAAACCATGGTTTGATGGGTTTCTGAAAGGGCATATAGTGGTGTGCATATTATGAAAAATCTCTATTTTAAGTAGATCAATATGAATTCAACATCTTGATTAGCAGCAGTATTGACATTTCTAAAATTCCAGTTTCAACATCCCAACATCTAATTGTGAGTAAAAATGAGTTCTTGGGTGGGTGATCAAAGAGTAACTTTTTCTTAGCCCTTACTACAATTTGAATGCCAACACAGGAAGCAGAAAGCATGGATGCATATTTTAGCTGGCAGAATCCAGTTGTTTCTCAAGTCCTTTTATCTGCCTTGCATCTCATGTATTAAATATTACATATTGTGTTCCTGTATCCCACACTAGATTGAATTTAATGGTATGAAGCTCTAATGAATGAATGTGTTGCATTCAAACTCAGTAGTGATACTGTATATTTTTATTTTTATATGCCACCATTAAGCTAAAGCATTTCACAAAAATTTACTATCTTGTGAATATGAGCAAGAGCTGGCTTATGTATTTTAACAATATTTAGATTCTATTTTTCTTAATGTATTGTGTTTCTAAAGTTGAGTTGAGGACAATTAATGTCAGTTTTAAAAAGAAAAATGAACTTACCTAACTAGAGATATGCTATGATGTAGATGGAAATAATATACTATCGATTCTCCTTTCAAAAAGAATAGTTATGAGGTAGCAATTTCTATTATGGTGTTGCTTCATCTCAAAGAAATGGCTATACCCAGGTTTAACTCCCTTTAGTAAATAGCTTCCTAAACTTTCATGTCATATTTTAAATTAAATCTATTTAGATTAAACAAGTTCATTTGGAACATTACTTTTTCCTTCCTTAATCTTCACTTACCAGTCCTTATACCTAACTCCTCTGCCTTTGTCAATGAGTCTCTATTCTCCTCGACTTAGAGTAATTCATTTTAAGCTAACGTTTTTATTAAACAAAGACCCTTTTTAGTCATCATGCCCTGTCACGTTTCCTTTAAAAAGCCTCTCATATTCATATTTTCTCTGTCTTGTCATTTTACTGTCATTGTAATTTGTACCTTAGGTAACTTGCAGAATTTCTAGGAGGCTAGGAGAACAATTGTGGATGTCACACAGGCCCCTATTGCAACCACTGGAAACACCACAAGTTACAGTCTTCATTTATAAAACACAGAGGCTGACACAGAGGTAAGTTGAGGGTTTTGTCTAAGGTTATGAAGTTAGCAACTGGCAGAGCTGGACTTCCAGCCTTGGCCCATGTTTATCCCACTCTGCTAGCCAACTTAAGAAGAATGGCTTCTCTGTAATTATAATGCTTGTTATTGTTTCTCGTGTGCTAGTTTTGTTTTCTAGCAAATCATAATTTCTTTGAAAGGCAATTTTATATGCTAGCGTTCATTGGACTACCTAGTACAGGTGTAAGGACATTTAAGGACATAGTGATAGTGAAGAATTTCCTAAAAATTACTTAAATGCTAATGCAGAAAGCATGAATCTTTGTGACTTTGAATATAATCCAAAGAATGTTATGAGGCAAATTAAGTTTTTGTTTCCCAGATCCTAAATCTTTAATCTCTGGATATGACAATGTGATGCCTAGGTAAGAATTCAGGTTGTATTGTATTTAATTGATGCAGAAAAGGGGGATCTCTTGGAGGCCACAATGGGACATATGAAAACAAATATCAACCATGGGATTACAGAAGAATCTGTAAGATGCTGGAGGCAGAGAAGCTGAAATTGTTCCATATACTACTTTAGATAAATGTTTAATGTAATTCTATGTTTAATATAAATTCTATGAATCTTGTGATCAGCAAAGAAATGTGTTATAATTCAGAGTCATACTCTGAAGTGAGAGTTGTAAGTTTATATTTTAGGGTATTGTATAGTGTTTTTTGGGGTTTAGAGAAACATCCTTTATTTTTATTTTTTATTTTTATTTTTTTATTTTTTTTTTTGAGACGGAGTCTCGCTCTGTCTCCCGGGCTGGAGTGCAGTGGCCGGATCTCAGCTCACTGCAAGCTCCGCCTCCCAGGTTTAAGCCATTCTCCTGCCTCAGCCTCCTGAGTAGCTGGGACTACAGGCGCCCGCCACCTCACCCGGCTAGTTTTTTGTATTTTTAGTAGAGACGGGGTTTCACCGTGTTAGCCAGGATGGTCTCGATCTCCTGACCTCGTGATCCACCCGTCTCGGCCTCCCAAAGTGCTGGGATTACAGGCTTGAGCCACCGCGCCCGGCCGAACATCCTTTACGTAGAAAATATTTATCTAACCTTTCCAGGGATATTTGAAGATGATCCTAAAAAGTTAAAATGTTACCTGGGTAATGTTATACAATCAAGTTATGCTCATTATTAAAAGTTTAATAGCATGTCACCAAACTTGCTCCTTTTCTCTCTGCTATATAAGGCAAGATAATTGTTATTCTTAGTAATGACTACTCTCCTTTCCTTTCTTCACCAAGAGCTTAGCCAAACTTTACTTTGATCATTTCTGTTCAATTAATCCCTTCTTTTGCTTAATTAGCTTATCTTTTTTTTTTTTCTTTCTTTCTTTTTTTGGTACACACTCTGCTATTGAAAAATAGACAGCATTCGACTTCAGATAGGGACCAAAGGTGCCTTAGGTTATTTCTGGCTTCAGATTTCTCAGTCTACAGCTAGAGCTCTATGAGTTGTCTCATCAGGCCTACTCATTAAAGAGCAGCTACTGCATAACCTATAGGATTATCTCTTCTCGCGGCTTGTCTAAGGTCAGTGATTCTTTCTAGGTTATTACTTCCATGGGTCTTTGCTGTTAAACATTTGTGCTTTGCATAATTTTTCCAAGATAATGAAACCATCATTTTAAAAATGTATAATACCATTCCATGTTTTAAATTCACATTTATATTGTTATATGTGGGCCTTGCAACTGTAGAGAAAATCTTATGGCTTATCTATCTATCTATGCGGATTTATCCTATAAATAATAGAAAATTCTTCACATTATTTAATTATGCATTAATTTATTTGTTCAGAAATTAGTTGTTGATCTCTTTTATTAGATACTATAGTTATTACAAAGACAGCTGGTAACAATATCTGCCCCTATGAATTTATGATCTCATAAGAATGATAATCAATGTACATTCATGCTTTGTGCTTATTGTTCATATTCCAAACCTACCACTTACGCACTGAGATATTAGACAAGCCATATGATTTTACTTGAACAGTTTCTCAGGACATTATTGTAAGCATTAAACAAGAAACATTGCAAGCTGCTTAGCATAATTCCTCAATCATCACTATATGTTATAGAATAGATCATAGGGATGTGAGAAACATATACAACCATTCCAGTGCCCTATAGTGAACTGGATTTTCCCAACCTAAACCTCAGAATTACTTGAAAAATCTTCATCAATTGAAAAATGTATTTCTATTTATTGTAGTCAGTAACCAAGTAATACACATGAGTGAAAAGTAAACCTCTGCTTTTTTAGGCTATTGAGATATGGAGGTTATTGTTTACCATGACATAAATCGTCCCTATCCTAACAAACTGCTGGACTTGCCTTCCTTGGGTAAAATTGCTCTCCAAATAGAACATGTTAAGTGTTCAGAGATCACAGCAATTTTTGACCCAAAGGTTCTCTAATTTCCCAGATGGATAGGGTTATGCCTTTACAGTAACATTCTTACCTTGAAAAAAAACCTGATTTATAGAATGGTTACCTATTATTGCGTTATACAAATAGGTGATTTATATACTTTTCTTAAAACCTCTGCGACGTAGTCAGAAAATAACAATGTTAGTATTCATTTATATATGTTTGTGATATTGTCAATGTTTAGTTATTCTTCCAGGCAGTCCCCAGATCGGTCACAAAACAATGGATGAAGCAAACAGTCACATGGATAACTCCAATTTAGGAATTAACGTTATGTCAAAAAATGCAAAAATAATACTTGCCTTACTAATGTATGAATGTTATAGCAAGTATAGGTAAAAACAAATGAGAAGAGTTGGGCTCAGGTGAGTAGATTTGATCGCGAGGATGAGACAACAAAGCAGGTCATGAGAGAGAGATGCCCATTTTATTATTGATCATGTCCTTTAGGTAGACCTTGTAGTGTTCCCTGAGATGAGAGGAATTATTGAACACCCCCCAGAGTTAAGCAGATTTCATCTTCAAGGTATGAGCCTATTGAAGACACAACAAAAATGGCCTTTTACAGGCAATTTGTATTTAAGTCTCATTTGTGAGTGCATAATTTCCCCTTTCCTTAGAAAAAAAAGAAAAAGGAGGAATATATCCTAGAAAACTGCTGTTTGAAGGCCGGGCGCGGTGGCTCAAGCCTGTAATCCCAGCACTTTGGGAGGCCGAGACGGGCGGATCACGAGGTCAGGAGATCGAGACCATCCTGGCCAACACGGTGAAACCCCGTCTCTACTAAATATACAAAAAACTAGCCGGGCGATGTGGCGGGCGTCTGTAGTCCCAGCTACTCGGGAGGCTGAGGCAGGAGAATGGCGTAAACCCGGGAGGCGGAGCTTGCAGTGAGCCGAGATCGCGCCACTGCACTCCAGCCTGGGCGACAGAGCAAAGACTCCGTCTCAATTAAAAAAAAAAAAAAAAAGAAAAAAGAAAGTTGAGAGAAACTTCTAAATTTCAAAAATCTCCTTTAAATATTAAGAGCAAATTTTGGGAAATGGAACATAATGTTTTATGTTTTATGTTTCCTTATTTTTCCTTCTTTTTATGCCAATCAGCTAAAGGGCCGAGCTCCAGGGAAGCATCTAGAGAAAAATCCTAAAAATTATGCAGGCAAAGTTGTTGGGAGCTTATTTCTATTTCCTTTCCTTTCTTAAATCTTAAAGTCTCTTCAATCACCAATAACTTCTCTATATTTTCCACTCTTTATGAATCTTGTAACAAATAGAAACACAATTTGACACAATTTGAATTAACTTAATTTCCTTAGACCTCTGCCATTAACTCTGAACACATTCTGTCTTACACTCTTGCTTCTTGCACAATATTTTCATTAGAATTTATGTATGTTCTAAATTATAATCTCCTTGGATTTATGAATGAATATGAGAGTAAACTTTTGATCCCACTAAAGTATCTAACTTCTTAACTTGTGTTCATAGGTAAATTCTATCATACTTCTAGCTACTTGGGCTGGACATATTGGAGTCACCCTTAACTCCATTCTCATCTGTCCCCTACTCCACACTACCATCTCTGGTTGGTAAAATCTGGGTAATTTTATGTCAATAACAGCCTATATCAATATTTTCTTCCAACGCCATTGCATTTTTCTAATTTAGACTCAGAATCTGCCTTCTAAGTGCTTTTTAGTCTCAAGGTTTATCCCAGTCATTGTTCATTGCAACATCAGAGTAGCAAGTTTAAGGATCAGCTCTGAGAAAATTACCACATTGTTAGAAAATTTTATTTCTTTACTGCTGCTTGTAAAGTCCAGGCTATAAAATCTGTTGTAAACAGTTTCTTTTATTTATCCTCAACTTCTTATCCTGTTGTTATTTCACATTGTCCTATTTATGCTCTAATGATTCCATCAAATCCATCCACCTTGTTTTTGGTCCCAAATATGCATGTATAAGTCCACAATGATGCTTCTGTTTATATTTTCCTCCATACCAGAAAGTATTGACTTTTCTCCATCTTTACTTTGGGGTCCACTTCAAATTTTACTTTCTTTATGAAAATGTTCTCTATCCTCTGAATAGCCAAAATATGAACAAGGTGCTTGATTCGCTAGCTCAAGAGCATTGTACCGATAACAGGTAACAAAAATATGGCACTAAAATCTTTTTCTAAACTCCCCAAACACTCTTTATAAACTGACATTTATTGGATTATATATTGTATTTATTTATATTATTGGATTGTAATGGCTTTGTGGGTGGTGTTTTTATCTTTTTCAAGCTTTTAACCCCACACCATATAGTAAAATTTTCATTCATGTATTCTGCAGTGAGTTCAATAAATTTGAAAAGATTAAAGCATACATTATTTCATTTATTTTAAAAAGTATGATTCCCTACTCTTCTTTATTAACTGAATCAATGAGTTTCAATGTTTTCAGAAAAGGAGGAATATGGCTGGGTGTGGTGGCTCACGCCTGTAATCCCAGCACTTTGGGAGGCCGAGGTGGGTAGTTCATGAGGTCAGGAGATTGAGACCATCCTGGCTAACACGATGATACCTGTTCATCATGTTACTAAAAATACAAAAATACAGAATACATTAAAAAAAAAAGTATTTTTTTTTTTACGGGGCAGGAGAATGGCGTGAACCTGGGAGGCAAAGCTTGCAGTGAGCCGAAATCGCGCCACTGCACTCCGGCCTGGGTGACAGATTGAGACTCTTGTCTCAAAAGAAAAAAAACGAAAAAGAAAAGGAGGAATATATCCTAGAAAACTGTGCTTTTTGAAAGTTAAGAGAAACTTCTAAATTTCAAAAATCTCCTTTAAATATTAAGAGCAAATTTTGGGGAATGGAACATAATGTTTTATTACAAGCCATAGGTACAGAACTTAGATTATAATGAAAAAAGTTTCCATCACAGATAAAAAAACAAAAAAGAAAAAAACTTGCAGTCAGAAAAGGGAGTGAGTTGACCGAGGCAAGCACGTGGGTGACTTATTCAAGTACCCTTCCTTCCTCCCGTTGTGAAACTTCAGGAATATCTTAGGTGGTTGTTCTCGGTATTGCTGTTGTTGATGGTGGTAGTGATGTGTATGTGTGTGTGTAGTCGTGTGTGTATTCCTTGATACTTGAGATGTAAAGTGGAAAAATATGTGTGTACTAGCTAAGTTTCACATTCAGTATGATGTGATAGTACAATGTTACCCATATGGTAGTTGACCAATGGCTGAGAGAAGTTGATGACACAGAGTGACTTTATAGAGCTGCATGGTATGGAGAAGTAGCCTCTAGCTTCTGCCTCCCTCACAGGATGGCATAGATGATAAGAAGACCAGATGATTAGAGGAAACTTGGGGTAAAAATGAGGCACCACTGAGCTAAGGATCTTTTCTGATCTAGGGCAAGGGCCACAGACTTTGGCAATGGTCTGGATGATGGCAACAGCACATCATCCAAAAGAATGTGGCAGTATCCATTTCACCTCAATAGAGAAGTGCTGGTGCCAAGAATAAGCCAAGACCAGCCTTCCTACAACAGAGACTAGAAAGAACCCAGATGTGTATCCAGGAGTTTCCCCATTTCCTCTAGATGTCACGTTAGATTGGAGAATGTGGAAAAAAATCCCTGAAGAAAATGATTATTCAAAAGACATTGTTACTTTTAATTTGCAAATTTAATAATTTTTCTTTTTTGATATCAGCTGGTGTGAACATTTATAGGAAAGATTCTTAAGTTCATTTAACAATAAAAATTGGCCGGGCGCGGTGGCTCAAGCCTGTAATCCCAGCACTTTGGGAGGCCGAGACGGGCGGATCACGAGGTCAGGAGATCGAGACCATCCTGGCTAACACGGTGAAACCCCGTCTCTACTAAAAATACAAAAACTAGCCGGGCGAAGTGGCGGGCGCCTGTAGTCCCAGCTACTCGGGAGGCTGAGGCAAGAGAATGGCGTAAACCCGGGAGGCGGAGCTTGCAGTGAGCTGAGATCCGGCCACTGCACTCCAGCCTGGGCGACAGAGCCAGACTCTGCCTCAAAAAAAAAAAAAAAAAAAAAAAAAAAAAAAAAAAAAAAACAATAAAAATTACTTTGATTTGCACGTAAGTACAATGTACACACTTTCAATATAGCCACATTCATCTATTTAATAGTCAATAAATATGTATTAAATACCTTCTATATGGCAAGCATTTTACTAGGCGTTGCAGGCCCCTAAACAGTAAGAAATGGTGCCTGATTTAAAGAGTGTACAAACTGACAAGAAGAAAGAAAAGATATAAAAATCAAAGATTATAATTGATATTTATAAGTGATAATCACTGCTGGTTATCTACCACCTTATATTTTTCTTTTTACTTTTTCCAGAACCCAAATTTTGTCTGGGCATGGGTCACTTTGCAGGGAATACTGACCTGTAGACAACCCCAAAATAAATTATTATTAGTATAAATAACTATAATAATTCCACTTTCCTTATATTTTGCAAGTGGTCAAATACTCTGTTATGACTGAAACCTGAAAGGAAGTTTCTGAGAAAGACTTTCCTTCTTGATAAAAGAATGAGATGGGCATAAAGAATTACAGAATTATTTTATTCCACTTCTGATTGGATTGCAGTTGTTAGCGGAATTACTATGGTTATCTATATGATCCTAAAAGAAAAACCAAGGGACAAGAGAAACAAATTCAGAGTTTTAAGACTCTTGAGCCCTGAACCAATTTTGGAATGACCATCTACCTTTGAAATTAGTATTGTTTAAGATAGTAAACTCCCATTTTAAGCTACTTTGGTTATTTTGAGCTTGCTGATTGAGTAATCCCAGTTAAACTACAAATATAGTTCAAAAAAGACTTCCAGTTAAGGCAATTCTTTAAGAACTCAGAGGAACTCCAGGAATATGATGAAGAAAGAATATTCCAGGCATTTCCTAGGACACAACCCAATACAGTCTCTTCTCAGTTATCCATGGGGTATTGGTTCCAGAATCCAACCCGCAATCCCCAACCCACCATACCAAAATCTGTTGATGCTCGAGTCTGTTACACAAAATGGCACAGAAGTTGCATCTAACCAATGCACAATGTCTTTAAATCATTTATACGTTACTTTAAATCATTTGCAGATTACTTATAATATCTAATACAATATAAGAGTTGTTATACTTTGTATTTGTGTTATTTTTTATTGAGTTGTTACCTCTTTCTTTTGCCACTGCTGTTGCCGCTGCCACCACCTCCTCCTCCTCCCCCTCCTCCTTTTCTTCCACTTTCTTCTTCTTCTAATATTTTCAATTCTTGGTTGATTGAGCCTGCAGATGTGTAACCTGCATTGAGGCCCACTGTATGTCATTAAAATGAATAAATATATAAATAAACAATAACAACAACAAATCTCAAGCAGAAGTTTGAGACACAGTCTGCCTCTCCAATTTTGTGTTTTACTGAGCCTAGAAAATTGTGTTTGAAATTTTTGAATGTAAAAAAATGCTGATTTTGTGACATCTGACCTTTTGTATTACATCAAATCTCAGATTTGAAATTCATAGCTGAAATTTCTGCCCTTGGGAAAAGTAGTGTTTTCAAGAATTAGAGCTTGGTAAAATTATACATTTATAAATACAAAAACGTATACAAGTACACTTAGATATATAGCTCAACATTCAGAGTCAGCTGAACTCTACTGTCTTTAAATATATACAATAAATGATTAGGTTATCTAATTTGAAATCCATTATAAATATAATAATATTTTATATTAAAATATATTCTAATTGGTTTACCTATATACAGAAAATTTAGAACCAGTTTGTTGATATGTAAAAAATAGATTCCTAGCTTTTTGATTAAGATTGGTGTTAAATCTATAGACTCAATTATGGAGAACTAGGACCTTAAAAATATTGTCTTTTAATCTTTAAAGACAGTATAACTCTTCCTTTATTTAAATCTAAATTGATTTCTTTCATTAATGGTGTGTAGTGTTCATTATATAGATGCTCCTTTCATTAGCTAATGTATCTATTTCATTTTTAAGTGCTATTATAAATTTGTTTTAAAAATTAAATTCCTATTTTTTTTATCATGATACATAGGTATATTATCAACTTTTGGATATTGACCTTGAGTTCTGCAATCTGTGAAATATAAACTGTTAATTATATGCTGTAAAATCACGTATTTGCTTCTCTTTTCCTTGTATGCTTTTTTAAAGGGAGAAGCTTAGGTTGTTGATTTAAGACTTGTCTTCTCTAATATAAATACTTAAAGTTATAAATTTCCATCTAAGTACTATTTTAACCATATCTTACACATTTTGATATGTTGTATTTAAATTTTTATTAAGCTCAAAATATTTTAATTGATTTTGACTTCTCCTTTGAGCCATGAGTTATTTACAAATGTATCATTTAATTTATAAATATTTGGGGTATCCAAGCTGTTATTAATTTCTAGTTTATTATCATTATAGACAGAGAATGCCTTATAGGATTTATATTCTTTGAAATTTGTTAAGGCTTGTTTACTGGCTCAAAATATGGCCTTAGTGTATGTTACGTGCACATTTGAAAATACGCATATTCTTCTGTTGTTGGGTAGTGTGTTCTACAACATTAAAGTAGGTTTATTGGTTGATAGGGTTACTGAGGTTTTCTATATTTATACTGATTTTCTGTCTACTTGTTCTATCAATTACTTAGAGTGGGGTGTTGAACTATCCAACTGTAATTACAGATTTACTTGTTTCTCCTTTTAGTTCTGTCATTTCCTCCCTCAATTATTTTTAAGATATATTGTATTGAGTATACACATCGAGAATTGTTATGTCTTCTTACAGAATTCACTTTTACAACTTTGTAATATCCTTAATTAGTCCTGATAATATGCCTTATTATAAAGTCTACTTTACATTATCTAACATTAATATTCTTACCTCACCCTTCTTTTGTTCACTGTTCGCATGTCATATCTTTCTCCATTCTTTTACTTTTAATCTATTTGATATTAAACCGAGTATCTTGGAAAAAACATGTAGTGGCATCTTTTGTATTCTTTCAGATAATCACTATTTCACAATTGGCCTATTTAGAACATTCACACTAAATATAATTATTAATATAATTAAATGTTACTTTTGCTAGCTCTTTTCTAGTTGTTCCATTTCTATATCTATCTATCTATCTATCTATCTATCTATCTATCTATCTATCATTTATCTATATAAATGTAATCAGTCAGTTGTGAAATATTATCATATTGGTTTCTGTTTAGTTGAATGACCTACATTATATTTCCATTTTCTTCATTTGTCCTCTGTGTTATCTTGTTAAACCTTTTATTTTTTATATGTTAAAAACAGTGTATAGCTACTCTTTGTACTTTAAGACAGTTATCTTTTAATGCCATTAAAAAAATTCCTTCATTTTGTCAATTTTTTATCCTCTTTATTTGGCTGTCTGGACAAGAGGCTTAGCTTTTGGCCTGACTCATCCTTGGACATGCCTTCTTCACTAAGCATAATCATTTCTAGCTTTTGATTTAAAGTGAGACACATGTAACCCTTCATGTAAGCATGTAGAAGACACTACAAGGTCATAATTTGCTTAATTGCAATATTCTTGTGTCTAAAGAAATAGGGAAGCCCAAAGTAAGGGGAAGAGATGGAAGAATGGCCAATTGGTTGAACATTCAAAATACAAATACTCTTTATCGATTATATGTAATTGGTAAAGAAACAATTACAACACTAATATCAAAGATCACTGATCAAGATAACCATAATAGATACAATACTAATGAAAATGTATGAAATATTGTGAGAATTACCAAAATGTAAAACAGAGACATGAAGTGAGCCATGTTGTTGGAAACAACTGCACCAATAGATAGACTTGTACAAAGCAGGGTTGCCACAAACCCTTAATTTGAAAAAAATAATATGATATCTATAAAGTGCAACCAAGTGAAACAAAAGAAAGCAAGGTATGCCAGTATCAGTGTTTTTTATTATCAATTATTTCATGGGGAAAGGCAGAGCAAGATGGCAAAATCGAAAGCTCCACTGATCGTCCTGCCTGCAAGGACACTACGTTAACAACAATCTACACAGAAAAAACCACCTTCATAAGAACCAGAATTCAGGTGAGCACTCACAGTACCTGGTTTTACCCTCATATCACTGAAAGAGGCACTGAAAGGATAGAAAAAATATTCCTGAATCCTCGACACCAGCCCTCCCCAACCCCTGGCAGCAACATGATGCAGAGAGCATCTCTGGGCACTGGGGGAGGTAGAATATAGCAGTTGTGAGGGAGTAAACTCAGTGCTGTCCTGTTAGAACAGAAAGAAAATGGGACCAACTCAGCTGATGCCTTCCCACAAGGGAGCATTTAAATGAGCCCTAGTGAGAGAGGAATCACCAATCCTAGTGGTCTGAACTTGAACTTGAGTGCCCCCAAATCTCACCACCTAGGAATAATATGCTCTTGGTCTCTAAGCAAACTTGAAAGGCAGTCTAGACCATCAGGACTGCAAGTTCAAGTCAAGCCCTAGGGCTGAACTAGGCCAAAAGACAGTGGACTAGGGGTTCATGCGACCTACTGAGACACCAGTTGGAGTAACCAAGGGAGTGCTGGCATCGCCTCTCTCCTAACCCCATGCTGCACAGCTCATGACTCCAAAAAGGACCCCTTCCTTTCACTTAAGGAGAGGAGAAGGAAGAGTGGGGAAGGACTTTGTCTTGCATCTTGGATAGCAGCTCAGCCACAGCAGGATAGGGCCCCAGTCACAGTCAAGAGGCCCATGTTCCAGGCCCTAGCTCCCAGGCCAAATTTCTAGACACATTCTGGGCCAGTAGGGAGACTGCTGCCTTGAAGGAAAGAACCCAGTCCTTTTACCATTTATCACCTGCTAACTGTAGAGCCCTTGAGCACTGAATAGCCAGGAATGATACCAAGGTACAAAATTGAGGGCCTTAGTGAGCCTCTGAGACTTGTTGGCTTCAGGGGAGACTCAGCACATTACCAGCTGTGGTGGTTATAGGGTAAAACACATTCTGCTCGAGAAGAGCAGAGGAAGAAGTAAAGGGACTTTGTCTTGTACCTTAGGTACCAACACAGTTACAGGGGCATAGAGCACCAAGCAAGTTCTTGGGGTCCCTGATTCCAGAACTTGATTCTTGGATGACATTTCTGGACCTGTTATGGGCTGGAAGGGAGCCCATAGCCGGAAAGGTGAGTCCCTGGCTAGGCAGCATTTACCACTAGTTGCCTTAAGAGACATTGGACCTAAAGGGAACATTCATGGTGTAGTATGGCAGTACTCCTTGTGGCCAGGTGTGGTGGTGGCTATGAGGAGAGACTCCTCTGCCTTTGGAAAGGGAAGAGAAGAGTGGGGACTTCTTCTTTACGGTTTGAGGGTCAGCTCAGCCACAATACAATAGAATACCAGGTATACTTCTAACATTTTTTACTGTAGTCCCTCACTCTTGGACAACTTCTAGACCCACCTAGGGCCTGCAGAACCTCACCACCCTAAAAAGAAGGACAAAGGCCAGTTGCTTTGCCACCTTCTGATTTGTAGAGCCCCAAGGTTTTGAGTGAACATAGACAGTAGCCAGGGAGTGGTTACAGCCGGTCTTGGGTAAAGACCCAGTGCTGTGCTGGCTTCAGGTCTCACCCAGCACAGTCATAGTGGTGGTGACCACAGGGGTGCCTATGTTACTCCACCCTCAGCTTTAGATGGCTCAGAACAGAGACTGAGACTCTGTATGTTTAGAAGAAAGTAAGGGAAAGAATGGGAGTCTCTGCCTGGTAATCCAGAGAATTCTCCCTGATCATGTCCAAAACCATCAAAGCAGTACCTCCATGAGACTGCAAGAATCACAGCATTACTTGGCTTGGGAGTGCACCAAGCAGATATAGCTTAGATTACAACACCCAAGCCTTTTTAAGTAACTGGAAAGCCATCCTAGGAAGAACCGCTACAAATAAGCCCAAACTGTGAAGACTACAATGAATACCTAACTCTTCAATGCTGAGACATCGAAGTCCATCTACTAGCATCAGCACAATCCAGGGAAACATGACTACTCCAAATGAACTAAATAAAGCACTATAAATCTGGAGAAAAAGATTTATGTGACCTTGCAGACAGAGAATTCAAAATAGCTGTGTTGAGGAAAATCAAGGAAATTCAAGATAACACAGAGAAGAAATTCAGAATTCTATTAGATATAGCTAACTGAGACATAGAAATAATTAAAATGAAGCAGAAATTCTCAAGTTGAAAAATACAATTAGCATACAGAAGAATACAACAGAGTCCTTTAAAAGCAGAATAAATCACGCAGAAGAAAGAATTAGTGACCTTAAAGACAGGTTCTTTAAAAATACACAGAGGAGACAAAATAAACAAATGAAAAGAATAGAAAACAATGAAATACACCTACAGGACCTAGAAAATAGCCTCAGAAGACTAAATCTAAGAGTTATTGGTGTCAAAGAGGAGGTAGCGATGGGGACAGATGTAGAAAGTTTATTCAACAGGATGATAATGGAAAACTTCCCAAACCCAGAAAAAGATATCAATATTTGATTATAAGAAGGTTATAGAACACCAAGCAGATTTAACACAAAGAAGATTACCTCAAGGCATTTAATGGTCAGACTCCCAAAGGTCAAGGATAAAGAAAAGATTCTAAAAGCAGCAAGAGAAAGAAACAAACAACACCCAATGGAGCTCCAATACATCTGGCAGCAGACTTTTCAGTGGAAACCTGATAGACCAGGAAAAAATGGCAAGACATATTTAAAGAGATGAGAGGGGATAAACTTTTACCCTAAAATAGTTTATCTGGTAAAAATAGCCTTCAAACACGAAGGCAAATTAAAGATTTTCCCAGACAAACAAAAGCTGATGGACTTCATCAATGCCAGAGTCATCCTACAAGAAATGGTAAAGAGAGTACTTCAACTAAAAAGAAAAGGACATAAATGAGCAATAAATAACTACCCGAGGGTAAAAAACTTACTGGCAATAGTAGGTATACAGTAAAACAGAATATTATAACACTGTAACTGTGGTATGTAAAGTAAACTTATCCTAAGTAGAAAGACTAAATGATGAATCAATCAAAAATAATAACTACAATAACTTTTCAAGCTATAGGCCATACAATGAGATATAAATAGAAACAACAAAAATTTAAAAAGTGAGGAGATGAAGTTAAGGTGAGGTTTTATTATTATTATTATTATTTGCTTGTTTGTTTGTTTGTTTATCAAAATACTGTTAAATTGTTAGGTTAAAATAATGGGTTAGAAGATATTATTTGCAAGCTTCACGGTAACCTCAAACCAAAAAATATACAATGGATAAACAAAGAATAAAAATCAAGAAACTAAATCATGCCACCAGAGAAAATCATCTTCACTAGAGGACAGGAATGAAAGAAGGAAGAGAAGACCACAAAACAACCCGAAAACAAATAACAAAATGGCAGGAGTAAGTTCTTACTTACCAGTAATAACACTGAATGCAAATGGCATAAACTCTCCAATTAAAAGACATAGACTGGCTTAATCGATAAAGAAAACAAGACCAATTGGTCTGTTGCCTAGAAGAAACATACTTCACCTATAAAGACACATATTGGTTGAAAATAAAGGGATGGCAAAGATATTCCATGCCAATGGAAAACAAAAAAGAGAAAGCGTCATTATACTTACATAAGATTGCCACACATAAAATTGAATGCCTAGTTTTCAAGACAAAAACTGTAAGAAAAGACAAAGATGTTCACTATATGACCATAAAGGGGTGCATTCAGCAAGAGAATATAATGATTTTAAATATATATGTACCCAACACTAAAGCACACAGATATATAATCGAAAATTATTAGAGCTGAAGAGAGACATAGTAACAATACAATAAAAGCTGGACACTTCAGCTCCCAACATCCAGGACTGGATAGATATTCCAGGCAGGAAATCAACAAAGAAACATCAGACTTTAACTGCACTATAGATGAAAGGGATCTAATAGACATTTACAGAACATTTCATCCAAGAACTGCAGAATACCCGTTCTTTTCCTTAGCAAATGGATCATTCTCAAAGATATACCATATGGAAGGTCACAAAGCAAGCCTTAAAACATTCAAAAATATTGAAATAATATTGAGCATCTTCTCTGACAACAATGGAATAAAACTGAAAATTAATAATTTAATTATGGAATTAAGGAATTTTAAAAACTATGTAAATACATGGAAATTAAACAATATGTTCCTGAAAGACTAGTGGGTCAATGAAGCAATTAAGAAGGAAATTGACAAATGTTTTGAAAGAAATGATAATGGAAACACAACATACAGAAACCTATGGGTTACAGCAAAAGTGGTGCTAAGAGGAAAGTTTATAGCTGAAAGCACATATATCTGAACAGAGGAAAATCTTCACATAAACAATCTAATGATGCATCTAGAAAAGCAAGAGCAAACTAAACCCAAAATTAGTTGAAAAAAATAATAATAAAGATCAGAGCAGAAATAAATGAAATTGAAATAACACAAAAGATCAATGAAACTAAAAGTTGATTTTTTGAAAATTAAACAAAATTGACAAATGTTTAGACAGACTAACCAAGAACAAAAGAGAGACGATTAAAAAAAAAGACAATCATGAATGAAATAGGAGATATTACAACTGATACTGCAGAAATTCAAAGGATCATTAGTGGCTACTATGAGTAGCTGTATGCCAATATATTGGAAAATCTAGAAGAAATGGACAATTTCCTTGATAAATTCTTAGACACATACAACCTACCAAGATTGACCCATGAAGAATTCTAAAGCCAGAACAGATAAATAATGAATAATGAGATTGAAGCCCTAATAAAAAGTCTTCCAGTAAAGAAAATCCCGGTACCTGATGGCTTCACTGCTGAATTCTGCCAAACATTTAAAACAGACACATAGACCAATGGAACAGATAGAGAACCCAGAAACAAATCCACCCACCTACAATAAACTCACTTTTGACAAAGGTGCCAAGAATCTACACTGGGGAAAAGACAGGCTCTTCAATAAATGGTGCTAGGAAAACTGGATATCCATGTGCAAAATAATGAAACTAGACGCCTATCTCTCTCCATATACAAAAATAAAGTTAAAATGGATTTAAATTTAATGAAACTTCATCAAACCATGAAACTATCACAAGAAAACACTGGGAAAAACAACCAGGTTATTGGTCTGGGCAAAAATTTCTTGAGCAATACCTCATAAAGCACAGGCAACCAAAACAAAAATGGACAAATGAGATCACGTAAGTTAAAAAGTTTCTGCACAACAAAGGATACAACCAACAAAGCGAAGAGACAACCCATAGAATGGGAGAAAATATTTGAAAACTACCCTTCTGACAAGGAATTAACCAAAATACATAAAGAGCTCAAACAATTCTATAGGGAAAATAATCTAATAATCTGATCAAAAGATGGGCGAGAGATTTGAACAGACATTTCGTAAAAGGATACATACAAATGGCAAACAGGCATAGGAAAAGGTGCTCAACATTACTGGTCGTCACAGAAATGCAAATCAAAACTACAATGACATATCATCTCACCCCAGTTAAAATGACTGATACCCAAAAGACAGACAATAGCAAATGCTGACGAGGATGTGAAGAAAAGTGAACCCTTGTACACTGTTGGTAGGAATGTAAACTACACTTTATTTTTTATTTTTTGTAGGAATGGGTTCTCACCATGTTGCTCAGACTGGCCTTGAACTCCTGGGCTCAAGTGATTTGCCCGCCTTGACCTTACAAAGTATTGAGATTTGGCATCAGTCACTGCACCCTGCCAGGAATGCAAATTAATACAATCACTATGGAGAACAGTTAGGAGATTTCTCAAAAAACTAAAAACAGAGCTACCATACAATTCAGCAACCTTGTTGCTCGGTATATAACCCCCAAAAAGGAAATCAGTATGTCAAAGAGATATCTGCACTTCTGTGTTTGTTGCAGCACTGTTTACAATGGTCAAGATTTGGAAGGAACCTAAATGTCCATCAACAGATAAATGGATAAAGAAAATTGGTACACATACACAATGGAGTACTATTCAGTCATAAAAGAGTATGAGATCCAGTCATTTGCAACAACACAGATGGAATTAGAGATTCTTATGTTAAGTGAATGAATCTAGGCACAGAAAGACAAATATTGCATATTCTCCCTTATTTGTGGAATCTAAAAATCAGAACAATTGAACCCATGGTCATAGAGAGTAGAAGGATGGTCACCAGAGGATGGAAAGGGTGTTGCAGGGATAGTGGGAAATTGGGGATAGTAAATGGGTACAAAAAATTAGAAAGAATGAATAAGACCTTCTATCTGATAGCACAACAGGGTGACTATAATCAATAGTAAATTAACTGTATATTTTAAAATAGCTAATGTAATCAGATTGTTTGTAACTCATAGGATAAATGGTTGAAAGGATGGATACCCCAATTCTCTATGATGTGTTTATTTCATGTTGCATGCCTGTATCAAGACATCGCTTGACCTCCGAATATATACACCTACTATGTACTCACCAAAATATTAAAAAATATATTTTATTATGTGAATATTACATCATTCATTTATCAGTTCATGGACATTTGGTTTGTTTTCACTTTTTGGTATTGTAAACAGTGCTGCTACAAACTTTTGTGCACACATTTTTGTGTGAAAATATATTTTCATTTATCTTGAGATATAGCAGGAGTGAAGTTGTTGGGTTATATGATAACTCCATGTATAACATTTGAGGAATAAACAGACTGCTTTCCAAAGTGGCTGCACTATTTTAGTTTATACTAATTATAAACAGGATTTTAGTTTATACTAATTATATATAGGATTATACAAGGGTTTCAATTTTTCAACACTTTTTGCTGTCTGCTAACACTTTTTATTTTCTAGCCATTTTATTGGGTGGGAAGATTATGGTTTTGATTTACTATAAGATTATGATTTTAATTTGCATTTCCCTGATGTCTAATGATATTGAGCACCTTGTCATGTGCATTTGACCATTTGTATGTCTTCTTTGGAGGAATGTCTATTCACATTTTTTGCACATTTTTCAAAATTTTTTTTTATTATTGAGTTGTAATAATTTTCATATATTCTAAATACAAGTCCTTCCTTTATCAAATACATTATTTGTAAATATCTTTCTTTCCATGGTGCTTTTTCACCTTGTAAATGACATATCATTTGAAGCACAATGAATCTTAAACCCAAATTGTGTCTATTTTCTTTTGTTCATTATGCTTTTGGTGTTGTATTTAAAAAACCTTTATGTAACCAAAAATCATAAAGATATATTTATATACATATACTTTTTTTCTCCTAGGACATTTATAATTTTGGTTATTATATTTAGGTCTGTGATCCAATTTTTGTAGATTTTGTGTCTGGTGTGAGAAATGGGTCTTTTTCCTTTTTAATGTGGCTATGCAAATGCCCCAGTATCATTTGTTGAAAAGACTATGCTTTTTTTCTTTGAATTGTCTTGGCCCCATTTTCAGAAATTGATTCACCATACATGCAAAAGTTTACTTTGGGGATTTTAATCCTTTTTAGTTAAAATACACACACACACACGAACACACACACACACACACACACACACACATTTATCCTTATGCCAGTACACATTTTTTTATTGCTGTAGTTTTGTAGTAAGTTTTGAAATCTTTAAGTGTGAGTCCTCTACTTTTGCTCATCTTTTTTGTGTGTGTGTGGCTATGCTCTATCACTTGACTTTCTATATGAATATTAGGATAAGATTGTCAATTTCTGCACAGAATTTAGCTGAAATTTTGATAGGGATTTCATTGACTCTGTAGATCCATTTGGGGGAATGTTACAATTTTTATAACATTTCATCCATGAATATAGGATTTCTCTCAATTAATGTAGTTTTTCTTTACTTTCTTGCTACGATCCATTGTAGTTTTAAGAGCAACATTTTTACATGGACTTTGGTAAATTCATATCTATGTTTTTCTTCTTTTTGATGCTAATTACAAATGGGTTTACTTTATTTATTTCAATTTTGGATTGTTTGTGGCAAACATATGAAAATGCAATTTATTTTTTATGTATTGATCTTGTATCTTGCAACCTCACTGGACTTATTTATTAGTTCTTATATTTGTTTAGTTGGATCTTTATAATTTTTAAAATGCAAGATGATGACATCTGCGAATAAATAGAATTTTATTTCTTTTTCTGTCTGAATGAATTTTATTTAATTTTCTTGCCTAATTGGTCTGGGTAGTACCTCCGGCACAATGTTAAATAGAAGTGAGAGAGTGAACATCCTATTGTTGTTCCTGATCTTTAAAGGAATGCATTCGATCTTTGTCCATTAAGTATGGCATTAGCTGGGATTATTATTATTATTATTATTGATATTATTTATATAGTTAAACATATATTTTCCACTTTATGTTTGGTTTTGTATACATCTCATGTATTTTTTCCCTCTATTTCTCCTCTGCTTTATTTTGTATTTAATGAATATTTTCTACCATGATATTTTAATTCCATTCGTGATTTTTTTCATTAGATTTTTTGAGTTATTTCCTTAGTGGTTCTTTTTGTGCTTACCATATACATCTTAGTTAATCAAGATCTATTTCAGATTAATACTAACTGTATATCAGTGAGACATAGGAATATTAGATTTGTATAGTTTTATTTCCTCCTTCTCTTTTTGTGCTATTATTGTTATATGTATTGCACCTACATACATTGTAAAGCTAGGAATACATTGTTATATTTATAACTAAATATAAGGTTATATCTATTAAAGTACCTAAGAGAAAAAAGGAAAGCAAGTATATTATTATATAGTTCTTTATCTTAAACTACTTATTTACTATTTCCGGTGGAATAATAGACATTGGAGACTAGGAAAGGTGGGACAGTGGGAGCGAGGTAAGGGATGAATGGGAACAATGTATACTATTTGGGTGAAGGCTGCTCTATAAGCCCAGGCTTCACCACCATGCAGTATATCACTGTAGCAATACTGTACTTGTACCCCTGAAATGTACACAAATAAAATATAAACACTTTCTAATCCCTTAAAATCCCCCCCCAGCTCTCCTAAAACACCATCTTTTATCATTTTCTTATCCCATTTTATTTTTCCTCACTCATCCTTGCCAGCAGGAAGTCAAAGAAGTTTTGGTATGATGTGTCTTCTGGCTATCGTCCTTCTCCTTTGTGCTGATATTGTTAAGTGCAATACAAGCGTATATATTATAGGCTCCCAAATACAATTACACACATGTTGTTTTATACAACTGATTTTTACATAAAAAAGAAAGATGAGGAAATATGTATTTATCCTGTCACTCATAATTACGTAATTACCTTTTCTGGTGTTCTTTTTTTTTTTTTTTTTTTTTTTGTCTTATTTTAAAATTATCTGAGGCTACTTGCTTTGAGCCTAAAATACTTCCTTTAGCATTTCTTGTTAAGTGACTCAGCTACCATTTGGTTCGCTCCATTTTTATTTATCTGGAAAAATCTTTATTTTGCCTTCACTTCTGAGAGATAACTTTGCTGGATATAACATTCTTGGTTTATATCTATTTGTATATTTGATGAGGCAGTATTGTCATAGTTTTACTTTACAAGCAAAGTTTCCTTTAGTTCATTGTATATATTGTAACAGCTGCTTTGACATCCTTGTTAAATCTGACATCAGGACTTTGTTACAGCCAATTTTCATTACCTGCTTGTCTTTTATATTGGTCACACTTTCCTGTTTCTTTGTCTCATATTGTTTTTTTCCTGTCAGCTCGCATATTAGATAATGTACTGTAGTAATTCTGTACAATATTCTCTCTGTCCTTTAGGGGCTCATTTGGTTGTTTGCCTGTTTATGTGTTTAGCGACTTGGCTGAACTCATTTAGTCAAGTCTGCTGCAGTTTGAAGTCTTTGATATCACTTTTTAGCATGCTGAGCTTTGACCATTCGTGTGCAGTCAGCCTGCAACGATGGTGATTTTAGCAGGGCTCTCTTTGTGCCATTCTCTGATTTCTCTAGAAATTAGATTGTCTATTAGTATCACACTCAGCTATTGGGCTCTATTAACTTCTTGTTGATTGCTTGATTGTGTTTGAAAATGTCCTTGGTCCTCACTTATTTTACAGTTTGATTCAGTATATCTTGGCTTATTTACAAGGGTCATTATTGAGACCTGTTTTTGAAGTTTATTTCTTCCAGAAGAGTTCTATTTAGCTGTCATTTTCCCTCATTGTCTCTGGGTAACTAATTGGCCTATAGTTTAGCTTGTTGCTGTCATAGAGATACCAAGCCTCCTCTTAATTGCTTACCATCAAAATCTCTTTTTCTTTTTTATTAATTTAGGTTTGAACTTCCTGATACTCTGTTTCAAATAAAGTCATTTTCTTGTAGGAGAGCTTCAGTGTTCTCTATTCATGTGAACTGCCCTCCCTACCAAAAAACATCTCTGAACCACTGCTTCAGAAGGGAAAGAGCAAATAACATCCATACTTTACAAATATGTCACTGTGTGGGAGTGATAGCTTCTGATATTTTTTCCTAGACTCTCTTATGTGAAACCTCTGCCTTCTTAGCTAACTGATCAAAAAGAGGACCCTGTCTTTTGGCTACACTCATTTGAAATAAAGCTCCTGTTATACTAAGCTGACAAAGGGGAAGGGAGGGAACAAGTTATGGCATAAGTGCCACAGATTCTCACTGTTCTTACTGAAATTTAGTAGGTTTGCTCTAATAAATGTTTCTTCATTTGCTCTAAGCCCTCAGGACAATTCCAGAAACTTCAAGCAGGATTTCTCAAAAGAAATAATTTTTGCCAGTTGTGGTTATTTTACTGGGGAATGGGTTTTTGGAGCTCCTCATGCTACCATTCTAAAAGTCAACTGTTGTTTTTTCAAAGATTCTACAGATCTTAGATTTTTTGTTGTATGTGTATTTTCAACTGCATAAGGGGCCAGTGCCCCTAACTCCCATGTTGTTCAAGGGTCAACTGTATATATTACTAATTAATTTGTCTACTTAATGTATAAATTACAATGAGTGGTATATTCATATCTCTTAGGTTTATGTGAGTATTTTAATTTTTTTTTTCTTTAACTTTCATTTTAAGTTTGGGGGTACATATGCAGGATGTGCAGGTTTGTTACATAAGTAAACATGTGCCATGGTGGATGGCTGGACAGATCAACCCATCACCCAGGTATTAAGCCCAGAGTCCATTAGCTATTCTTCCTGATGCTCTCTCTCCCCCGGCTCCCCTCCTACCTTATCCCAGTGTTTGTGTTCTTCCTTCCATGTGTCCATGTGGTTCAGCTCCCACTTACAAGTGAGAACATGCAGTGTTTGGTTTTCTGTTCCTGCATTAGTTTTCTGAGAATAACAGCTACCAGTTCCATCAATGTCCCTGCAAAAGACACGATTTTATTCCTTTTTATGGCTACATAGTATTCCATGGTGTATGTACCACATTTTCTTTATCCAGTCTAACACTGATGAGCATTTCGTTTGATTCCATGTCTTTGCTATTTGAATAGTGCTGCAGTGAACATATGTGTGCATGTAATAAGAGAAGAATTTATATTCCTTTGGGTATATACCCAATAATGAAATTGCTGAGTCAAATGGTATTTCTGCCTCTAGGTCTTTGAGAAGTCACCACACTGTATTCCACAATGGTTGAACTAATTTACACTCTCACCAACAGTGTAAAAGCCTTCCTTTTTCTCCACAACCTTCTCAGCATCTAGTGCTGACTTTTTAATAATCGCCATTCAGACTGGCAGGAGATGGTATCTTATTGTGGTTTTGATTTGCATTTCTCTAATGATCAGTGATGTTGAGATTTTTTTACATATGTTTGTTAGCCACATTAGTGTCTTCTTTTGAGGAGTGTCTGTTCATGTCCTTTGCTCACTTTTTAATGGGAGTGTTTTTTTTATTTTCTTGTAAATTTGTTTAAGTTTCTTGTAGACTCTGGATATTAGACCTCTTGCAGATAGATAGATTGCAAACATTTTCTCCCATTCTGTAGGTTGTCTGTTCACTCTGTTGATAGTTTCTTTTGCCGTGCAGAAGCTCTTTAATTAGATCCCATTGGTCAATTTTTGCTTTTGTTGCAATTGCTTTTGGTGTTCTTGTCATGAAATCTTTGCCTGTGCCTATATCCTGAATGGTATTACCTAGATTTCTTTCTAGAGTTTTTATAGTTTTGGGTTTTATATTTAAGTCTTTAATCTATCTTGAGTTAATTTTTGTATAAGGTGTAAGAAAGGGGTCCAGTTTCAATTTTCTGTCGAAGATCAGATGACTGTAGGTGTGCATCTGACTTCTCTATTCTGTCCCATGTTTCTGGTCTATGTGTCTACTTTGTAGCAGTACCTTGCTGTTTTGGATATTGTAGCCTTGTAGTATAGTTTGAGTTGGGGAGTATGATGCCTCCAGCTTTGTTCTTTTTGCTTAGGGTTGTCTTGGCTATATGAGCTCTTTTTTAGTTCCATACCAATTTTAAAATAGATTTTTCTAATTCTGTGAAGAATGTCAATGGTAGTTTAATGGGGATAGCATTGAATCTATAAATTACTTTGGGCATTATGGCCGTTTTCACGATATTGATTCTTCCTATTCACGAGCATGGAGTGTTTTTCCCTTTGTTTCTGTCCTCTCTGATTTTTTTAAACAGTGGTTTGTAGCTCTCCTTGAAGATTTCCTTCACTTCCCTTGTTAGCTGTATTCCTAGGTATTTTGTTTTCTTTGTAGCAACTGTGAATGGGAGTTCATTCATAATTTGGCCCTCAGCTTTCCTGTTGCTGGTGTATAGAAATGCTAGAGATTTTGGCACGTTGATCTTGTATCCTGAGATTTTGCTGAAGTTGCTTATTAGCTTCAGAAGCTTTTGGGCTGAAACAATGGGTTTTCTAGACATAGGATCATGTCATCTGCAAACAGAGACAGTTTGACTTCCTCTCTTCCTATTTGAATATGCTTTCTTTCTTTCTCTTGCCTAATTTCCCTGGCCAGAACTTCCAATGTTCTGTTGAATAGGAGTGGTGAGAAAGGACATCTTTGTCTTGTGTCGGGTTTTCAAGGGGAATGCTTCCAGCTTTTGCCCATTCAGTGTGATATTGGCTGTTGGTTTGTCGTATATAGCTCTTCCTATTTTGAGGTATATTCCTTCAATCCCTAGTTTATTGAGAGTTTTTAACATAAAAGGATGTTGAATTTTATTGAAGGCCTTTTCTGCATCTATTGAAATAATCATGTGTTTTTTGTCATTGCTTTTGTTTATGTGATGGGTTACATTTATTGATTCACGTATGTTGAACCTTGCAGCCCAAGGATGAAACTGACTTGATCATGGTGGATAAGCTTTTGGATGTGCCGCTGGATTCAGTTTGCCAGTATTTTATTGAGGATTTTTGCATTGATGGTCATCAGGGATATTGGCCTGAAGTTTTATTTTATTGTTGTATCTCTGCTAGGTTTTCGTATCAGCATGATGCTGGGCTCATAAAATGAGTTAGGGAGCAGTCCCTCCTTTTCAATTGTTTGGAATCATTTCAATAAAAATGGTACCAGTGCTTCTTTGTACCTCTGGTAGAATTCAGTTATAAATCCATCTGGTCCTGGACTTGTTTTGGTTGTTAGGCTATTTACTGCTGCCTCAATTTCAGAACTTGTTATTGGTCTATTTAGCGATTCAGTTTTCTCCTTGTTTAGTCTTGGGAGGGTGTATGTGTCCAGGAATTTATTCCTTTCTTATAGATTTTCTAGCTTGTATGCATAGAGGTGTTTACAGTATTGTCTGATAGTTGTTTTTATTTCTGTGGTGTAAGGGGTTATATCCCGCAGATCATTTCTCATTGTGTCTATTTGGTTCTTTTCTCTTTTCTTCTTTATTAGTCTAACTAATGGTCCACTTTTTGATGTTTTCAAAAAGCTAGCTCTTGGATGTATTGATTTTTTTGAAGGGTTTTTTTGTGTCTCTATCTCCTTCAGTTCTGCTCTGATCTTGGTTACTTCTTTTCTTCTGCTAGCTTTGGAGTTTGCTTGCTCTTGGTTCTCTACTTCTTTGAGTTGTGATGTTTGGGTGTTGATTTGAGATCTTTCCAGCTTTTTGATGTAGGCATTTAGTGCTATAAGTTTCCCTCTTAACACTGCTTTAGCTGTGTCCCAAAGATTCTGGTATGTTGTCCCTTTGTTCTCATTAGTTTCAAATAACTTCTTAATTTCTGACTTCATTTCATTATTTACCCAGGAGTTATTCAGGAGCAGGTTGTTCAATTTCCACGTAGTTGTGTGGTTTTGAGTGAGTTTCTTAATCTTGAGTTCTAATTTGGTTATGCTGTGGTCTGAGAGACTTTTTTTTTTTAAATAAATTCAGTTCTTTTACATTTGATGAGGAGTGATTTACTTCCAATTATGTGATCAATTTTAGAGTAAGTGCCATGTGGCAATGAGAAGAATGTATATTCTCTGGTTTTTGCGTGGAGAATTCTTTAGATATCTAACAGTTCTGCTTGATTCAGACCTGATTTCAGGTCCTGAATATCTTTGTTAATTTTCTGTCTCAATAATCTGTCTAATAATGTCAGTGGGGTGTTAAAATCTCCCAGCATTACTGTGCGGGAGTCTACGTCTCTTTGAAGGTCTTTAAGAACTTGCTTTATAAATCTGGGTGATCCTGTATTAGGTGCATATATATATTTAGGATAGTAGCTCTTCTTGTTGAATTGAATCCTTTAACATTAGGTAATGCCCTTCTTTGTCTTTTAAAACATGTTTTGTGGTTTAAAGTCTGTTTTGTCAAAAACTAGAATTGCTTTTTCTCTGTTTTCCATTTGCTTGGTAAATTTTCCTTGATCCATTTATCTTGAGCCTATGTGTGTCTTTGCACATGAGATGGGTCTCTTAAAGACAGCATACCAGTGGGTCTTGACTGTTTATCTAGCTTGCCATTCTGTGTCTTTTAATTTGGGCATTTAGCTCATTTACATTTAAGGTTACTATTGTCAAGTGTGAATTTGATCCTGTCATCATGGTCCTAGTTCATTATTTTGCAGACTTGTTTATGTGGTCACTTCAGAGTATCACTGTTCTGTGTACTTCAGTGTGCTTTTGTAGTTCCTTTCTACATTTAGTGCTTCCTTCAGGAGCTCTTGCAAGGCAGGCCTGGTGCTGACATTTTTTTCTCAGCATTTGCTTGTTTGAAAAGCTATTTATTTTTCCTTTGCTTATGAAGCTTAGTTTGGCTGGATGTGAAATTCTGGGTTGGAAATTCTTTTCTTTAAGTATGTTGAATATTGGACCCCAATCTCTTCTGGTTTGCAGGGATTCCACTGAGAAGTCTGCTGTTAGTCTGATGGGTTTCCCTTTGTAGGTGACTTGGCCTTTCTCTCTGGCTGCCTTTAACATTTTTTCTTTCATTTCGATGTTGGAGAATCTGATGATTAAGTGTCTTAGGGCTGATCTTCTAGTGGAGGATCTTATTGTGGTTCTCTGGATTTCCTGAATTCAAAGGTTGGCCTGTCTTGCTAGATTGGTGAAGTTCCATTGGATGATATCCTGAAGCACGTTTTCCAATTTGTTTTCATTCTCCACGTCTTTTACATGTACCTCAATTAGTCATAGGTTCAGTCTTTTACATACTCCCATATTTCTTGGAGGTTTTGTTTGTTCCTCTTCATCCTTTCTTTCTCTATACTTGTCAGCCTGTCTATTTCAGAAAGATGATCTGTAGGCTCTGAGATTCTTTCCTTTGCTTGGTCTATTCTGCTACTGATACTTGTGATTGTCTTGTGAAGTTCTCATGTTGTGTTTTTCAGTTCCATCAGGTCAATTATGTTCCTCTGTAAACTGGCTATTTTGGCTGTCAGTTACTCTATCATGATTCTTAGCTTCTTTGCATTGGGTTAGAACATGCTTTTTCAGCTCAGTGAAGTTTGTTATTACCCACCTTCTGAAGCCTAGTTTGCTCAATTCAGCCATCTTAGCCTCAGCCAAGTTCTGTGCCCTTGCTGGAGAGATGTTGAGGTCATTTGGAGGAGAAGAGGCACCTGGCTTTTTGAGTTTTCAGCATTTTTGCATTGATTCTTTCTCACCTTCATGGGCTTATCTACCTTGAATCTTTGAGGTTACTGACCTTTGAATAAGGTTTTTGTGGAGTCTTTTTTGTTAATGTTGTTGTTGCTTTCTGTTTGTTTGTTTTAACAGTCAGGTCACTCTTTCAATAGGGCTGCTGCAGTTAGTTGGGCATCCACTCCAGAATGCAGTCACCTCAGCCCCTCCCATGCCTAGAGGTATCACCAGGGAAGACTGCAAAAAGCAAAGATGGCAGCCTGCTCCTTCCTCTGGGAGACCTGTCCCAGGGGGGCACTGACCTGATGCCAGCTGAATGCTTCTGTAGGAGGTGTCTGGAGACCCCTGTTGGGAGGTCCCACTAAGTCAGGAGGAATGTGATCAGGGACTCACTTAAAGAAGCAGTCTGGCTGTCCCTTGGCAGAGCAGGTGCACTGTACTGACTGCCCAGCCTCTCTAGAGCCAGCAGCCTGGAAATACTAAGTTGGCTGAATCACGGAGACAGCACCTGCCTCTGGCCCTGGGGACTCCATCCCAGGGAGAGATCAGAGTCTTGTTTGTATAACTCTGGCTGGAGTTGCTGAAATTCCTTTAGGGAGGCCCTACTCAGTGAGGAGGGATGTATTGGGGTCCCACTTAAAGAAGCAGACTGACCACAATCAGGCACAGCAGCTGGGCTGCCTTGAGGGGAATACCTCTGGTCCTTGGTGCCAGCAGGCTAGAACTGCCAACTTGAACTACAAATGTGGCAGCTGCCCCTCCCACTGGAATTCGGTCCATCTCAGGCTGTCTCCAACCTGCTGCTCCTGGCCAGCTGGAATTCCAAGCCAGTGGGTCTTAATTTGTGAGGTGCTGTGGGACTGGAGCCTGCAGAATGACGCTACTTGGCTCCCTGGAGTCAAGCTCCTTCCTAGAAGAATCCATGGGCTCTCCCGCTTTGCCAGAATTCCTTGGTTGGAGCATGCAAAACTCCTGGATTTCCCTGCATGGCCACACAAGTGGCCACTCTGCTGATACTCTACGCAGCTCTGTGATTTGGACCCAAGGCTCTGGTGATGTGGGCTCATCCCATGATCCGTGGGTTGGAAAGATCTATAGGAAAAGCATGGTTTCCTGGGAAGGGTCACACAATCACTCACCACCTCCCTTGGCTGGGAGTGGGGGCTTCCCTGGCTCCGTGCCTCTCCTGGCCCCACCCTGCCTTTTCTTGCTCTCCATGGGTCAAGCCAGCTGCTAAGTCAGTCCCAGTGTCAGAATTTGGATACCTCAGTTGACGGTATAGAATTCACTTGCTGTTTTGTGAGAGCCATGGACTGCAGCTGCTTCTAATTGGCCGTTTTGGCCCCTCTTGGTACTTAAATTTATTTTTGTAATTTCATCAGATTTTGAACATATATTCATATACTTTTTATATAACATTATGTAACTCTATTGGCATTTTAATCTGGATTCTTATTGTTAGACTATTTCCTAGTTTTCCAGTTTTTGTGTCTTTGACAAATGACCCTATGCTTACAATAAGGAAGTAATTCTCCTATTGTTTCATCTTCAGGTGTAGACCATAATAGTCTTAGAATTGGGAGTTATTCCTGACATTTCTTTAGCAATGTACATTTTCTTTTTCTAGTTCTTACTTATGTTTTGCTTTTCCTAGTGCATTTTGGACCCCTAAGACTCTTTACCTTGGTGCATATCAAAATGGTCTGCTTCTATGCAAATTGAACTTACACACTTTAATGTTGGATTTATCTTCTAGCCTGAGGGTATATTTTTCATTCTGAAGCCTGGGCATTTTACTATGAAGAGCAGAGGTTGTTCTAGTTAATCTAATGTAGTCTGATGTTTAATCTGTACAAGAAATAGTGAAACAAACCTAAGGGTACACTAATGCCTCTGCCAGAATCCATCAATTCCCATTGTGACCTTTACATTCTGAAATTCATACCATCTTTTACATATTTCTATTTTAACCACATTGTGCTGCTCAGAATTATGATTCCTGAGAGATATTATTAGTAATACAGAAGCATGAGATAGTATTTGTTATCCTAAATATATGTTCCTAATCAATATTATTAATAAAGTGGGATTCTGTTTTCCTAGTAGGTAAATAATATGCATTCAAAATTGTAGAGGGCAAGTCGGGCATTTTTGGTCTGCCCCTTTTATAGGTAAGAAAGTCTTTTCGGTTTTCTAAAACAGCATTCATTAAGTTCATAATTTGAGAAGATTTTTGAGAAGTGAAAACATTACCTCGTAGGACTTAGAAATTTTAGCTACAGAGTACAGCTATTTCAATATAGTTGATAGATTGGCATGCCTTATGGAAAAGTCATTTTTATATTAATCACATAGTTTTGGAAATCATAGAAATGAAGAATAAATTAAGGAGATAATATCCGCCTAGTTGTTTTACTCAGTTGACTCTAACTTGATGAAGATGGACAGATGTTAAAAGATCCCATCACTTTCCATTGTATATATTTGAGAAGAGATGGGAAGCATCCCATAATAGAGAAGACTCTTCCTGGAATTTTTATGGCAGAAGAGGATTCTTCATTTATAGTATTGATGACATGTTGAACAGATAGATGGAATTTTTCATTTTATCATTATCATTGCCAATATTTTGCTGGGTTAGTATTCTGGACAACTAAAATGTTCTGTATTTCTTTCATGTTCTTTATTCTACTGCAGGTATTTATAAACCACTCTTGATTATGTGATGCACTCTTTGTACCAGGCACTGGGATAAAGAGATGAAAACATAATCTGTCCCCCTAGCTTAATCTGTTTATAGCATACAGATCATAACTAGAAATTCTTTATCTCTTCTTTCTCTTAGATTCTTAGGTTGTCTGTAACCTGGAGCACTTTTCTGATGTCATGAATATTTGGTTTTTGGTGTTGAAAGTATAGGTTTCATGCCAAACCCAATAAAGTCTTATATTCTCTTTGTCTCTATTTCAATTTTAAAGACCTTCAAGCTGAGCATTTAAATAAATATTGGCTGTTACAAGCTGAAGATTTCACTTTGATCTCTATATTTGATTTATTGATTGTTTTTAATTTGTAATAATATGCAACGGATTAAATTCACATTGTACAATTCAGTAGCTACAGTTTCTAGATTAAAAACATATGTGACTTACAAAAAAAGCATGTTTTATGAAAGTTTGGATACTCTGTTTTCTCATGGTTCAATAAAAACCTCAGGTTATTGAATTTCAACTCACAGTGCAAGGCACAACTCTTTAGTTAAGCCTTTTTCAATTTGGCTATAAGCATCTTATTGCTGCAAAAACCTGAAAGCTCAGCATTTTTTTTTTTTTTTTTTTTTTTTTTTTTGCTGATTTTATACCTAATGTGTTTCCAATGGCAGTAATAAGTGCAACTATTATTATGAGTTTTATATATAAATATACATCTTCTGTGAGTCTGCCAGAAGTAGCAATAAACACAACAAACTGTAGTTTTAGATCTCTGGAGCAAGAAACAAATATGTATTCATTTCTATCTATAAATTTTAATTATGGATATATTACATCAATAATAAAATCCTATAAAAGTCCTTACATATATCTAAAGATAGCTTTACAGTGAAAGCATAAAAGCATAGCTTGATATAAATGGACAACTACCGTATATAGTAAACCAGGTCATGGCTTTTCTTTCTCAAAGAAAATGAAGATGGGATTTACCATTGAGTATCTTTTCCATATGAGAATTAAAAACAGTCTCAAACACATTTTGTTACTATTAAGGTATGATTGTGTGTGTGTGTGTGTGTGTATAATTAGCTCAATCTTCTAAATGTTTCATTGTAACCTGAACTTGCCCCAACACTCTTTTTGGAAATCCCATGCTGTTTATTTACTTGACTTTCAGACATCTCTCTCCTTGAGGTTGCGCTAAATTAACATGTCTAATATGGAATCCCTCCACGCATAGCCCTTGCTAAGTGCTTGTTGTTTTTTTTTTTTTTTAATACCAATGAATTAGAACCTGAGATTCATGAAAAATACCACTGTTTTCCTGGCTGTTTAAACCAGAAATGTCACTCTTCTTATATCACCAGCTCTATTAATTTAACAGATTAAATAATCCTCTGTATTTCACCACCACTGTCTGGTTTCGAACTTTTAACGTTTCTCATAGGAATTTCTGAAATGACTTCAAACTAGTTCCGGTTTAAAATGAATATCCCTACAATCAATTTTCCACATTTCCACTTTGCCTTCAGGACAAAATACAAGTTTTTATATTTAATATGCTAGACTTATCATGAGGTGCCTTCACTGTATAATTTTTGAGTAAGGGCTAGTCATTTATCAAGGTGCTGGCAATACAATACTTACATTTTTTTCTGCCTCTTTTTTTTTTTTTTTTTTTTTTTGCCCCTACTTCTTTTAGCTTGTAATGCCCTTCTATATTTCAACTAATTTCTATAGCATCTCTTCTGAGAGCATGTCCTTCAGTTACACCCTGATTTAGGTACCTCTTCTGACACTGCTGGCATCCATTCACTTCCATGTTTACTTTATATTATCTGATCATCAGAAGGACCATGTCTTGAGTCTCACCATCAAGGACATAGCTCCTCCTTGAATAGTCTTTTAGTTACGCAAATGTCTTCACTGGCTGTCTCTCACAATCCCTCTTTGTGTTGTATTTGCTTTTAGTAGCAGTTGTGGGCCATAGTTTAATACCTAAAGCTTTATCATTCTACTCTACGATTAACCTACCTTTATACCTTTTCCCAGAGGTGGCTTTTCTATTAAGTGGAATACTGGACAAAATAACTTCAAAAGTCTCTTTTGACTGAGGTTTTAAAATTCTTATTATTTTGTAGGCTTTTACTTCCTATCTGTAATATTGCATTGGAAAAAGATGCATAACTGTCTACACTCTGCCAGCAATCTCTGTTTTCACTTGGAGCCTTCTTTTTCTGCATGCATTACATATCCATCTTTGTCTTGAGTCCCTAAGCAAACTTACTTCTAATCATGCTGCAACTTCCATCCTTTCTAGCAGCTCTACTCATAACTACTTAACAGGTAGTCACACTGGAGAGATTATCACTGATCTTAAAATATTGCCAGTCTCTTCAGGTTGCTGGTGAGTTTATGTAAAACAATGCTTAAAACATTCTTAACACAGTTATTGCAAAAGAGTAAGACCTCAATAAATGTTACCCATTGATACGATTTGGCTTCGTGTCTCCACCCAAATGTCATCTTGAATCGCAATCTCCAGGTGTTGAGGAAGAGACCTGGTGGGAGGTGACTGGATCATGGGATGGGGGTTCCCCCATGTTGTTCTCATGATAGCGAGGGTGTTCTCGGGAGCTCTGATAGTTTTATTAGTATTTGACATTTCCTTCTACCTACACTCTTCTCTTTCCTGCTGCCACATGAAGAAGGTCCTTGATTCTCCTTTGCCTTCCGCTGTAAGTGTAAGTTTCCCGAGGCCTCCCCAGCTATGTGGAAGTGTGAGTTTATTAAACCTCTTTCTTTTGTGAATTATCCAGTCTTGAGTAGTATCTTTATAGCAGTGTGAGAATGCTATAATTCACCCATTCTTTTAAAACATATTGAAGGTATAATAATATTGTAAAACTACAATACTGTGAGTCTGGAATAGCACATATCTGTGGGGTGGGGTACAAATGTATGCAAGAGTAGAAAAGTTGGATAAAAGATGAGTAAGTACCTTAAAGTATTTGATCTTCAGTGGGCTCGGAACTATGTTGCCTATAAGGTAAGATCCAAAGACCTTAAAAGATAAAGAAGAATCGTTAAGTTGAATACCACTGAAATTCTGCCATCTTTTGAAGAATTATTGAATCACTCTAAGAATTAGCTTCTTTAGAAAATAAGAATATATTATTTCATGGCTAATGATCATGTGGATAAAAGGCAGTTACTGAGCCCTGTTCTACTATAACAAAAGGGAAAGTGTTCTCTGAGATCTGGAGCTATATGAATCCGTGGTTAAAAAAAAAAAATTACGTTTGGAAGAAGAACTTCTAATTCTCACACCTTCTAGAACCTTTCCTTAAAAGTAATTAGGGGATTACCTTGTATTTACTATTCTGCCAATTTTACTTTCAGTCAGAAAGGTAGACATACCCCCAGTGAAAAGTTCTGGCTAGAACAAACAAGAAAATTAAAAATATGCTCACTTAAATTTCTTTCTTTTCTGTATTATTTTCTTCTCCTTTTCTTTTTCTTGTTTTTCCAGGCTTGGCTTAAAAGTTTGGGGGTATAGGCTAGTTATTTTCCTGCTTCTCAACACTTGATAGTATATTCAATTTTTGTCACTGATCCATCTCTTAGAAACATACTCCTTGAGGTTGTTTTGGATATCACATAATATCCAAAACATATTGGATTTGGATTTGGAGGAGTATTTGGATATCACATACTCCTCAGTTTTGGATATCACAAAAATAGTAATTGTAGATTTCACTTTACCCATAATTTGAATATGCCTCCTCTTGAACTAAAACCTTCTTCTACTTCCTAATACTATCCTGACAATCTTACTTGGGGGAAAAGAAAAGACTAATATAAAAATTGTAGCAAAATGAAAGTGATCTCTAACTATAATTTAAAGCTCCACGAATCTATGGTAAATGGAGTAGGATTGGAGAAGACAATTCTAATGCTTCTGACTTCTAGAACCTTCCATTAAAAAGAATTAGGGCCTTACTTTTCTATCTATTATTCTGCTTTCAAATTCTAATTTTAAAAATTATCAGAGATAGTGAATGCACTTCTACAGTAAAAGAATTCCTAAGAATTGTTCTCCATTTTGGTTCTTATTCATTTTAGGATGAAAAGGAAAACAAGTCTCTTTTCTGTAACAAGGTATATTTATGTATAGTATGAACCAAAAGAAAGATACTGTGTATCAAAACAATACTTATTATTCTATAATTACTGATTATCGTCTTACAAAAATAATTATAAATATGTTAATTCCAGTCCCCAGGACAACACTGTGAGGAAGCTCCGATTTCCCCTTTTAATAAGTGAAAGAATAGAAGCCACAGGGATAAACTGACTAGCTCCGGGCTACCAAGCAAGCACATGTCAAAGCTGGAAGTCAAACCTAAGCCCCTATGACTCCAAATGGTACATGTTCAAATTTAGCACATTGTTTTGCTGAATCATAGAAACTGTACATGGAAGAGAAATCCTATCAGACATACACATATACTGGTGAATGTAAAACAGTTTTTAAGAAGTTTAGGGTTAGGGAAGTAATTAGGAAAGAATGTGAATATGAAAAAAATTGACTGAGATATATTTTGCATTATTCCTTGAAAAATAAAAGTGCCTAAAATACTTGTTATAGCTGTAGTGATAGTGTATACAGAAAATTTGCTACTCACTAAGTATAATCATACATTTAATCAAAAAGTTAAAATGTGACAGAAATATGATAATGAAGGAGAGGATATTGTTTCAATATTAATTTGTTTTCTTCTTTGTTCTTGCCATTGTGTTAGTATTTTTGCCATTGGAACTTAACTGGCAGAAAGAGTGCAGGAAGATAAATTCTCTGCTCACCACTCTCACCCCAGAGAACATAAAGGATTACACGGTTATAGCAAAGTCTAAAGGCATGGCTGGGAACCACAATAGCTTTTTTTATTTTTAATTTTAATTTTTTGCAATGCCCGAGGTGTTTAGAGCGAGAAAGCAATGAATTAAAACCTCCTCTTTTTTGGCTGGTAACAAATTTCTTCTTGATGCAGAGATAGACTTGATAACAAGGTAGAACCAAGATTGGATGATGAAGACAATTAGTGAAAAAGGCTGAATATTAAAGAGTGATCTGAGATCAATATTCAGATAGCATTCAGTTCCTAATGTTCTTCTACCAAAGAGGAGGTGAGTGGAGTTTGTCACACAAAATTGAGAGCATTATACTTTACCCAAATGTCGTAATTGGGAATAAAACAGAGTAATGTGCTCTGTAAAGGTGAGTCATTAAATGGTAAAGTTTTAAGTAAAAGTCTTTATACAAAATAATTTTACTAAAATGTATTCAAATCCAGCCAGGATGGAGTTAAATATTGTACCTTATTCAGTTAGAAAACACACAATTTTAAAAGCAACAGTCTTGCTAAATGCAATAAAAGACTGTCTTTTGACATTAAAAAATGCTTCAAAAATTGCTTATTATTTTGATTTGGATTACACTTTAATGTTAAAGTGCTAACTTTTTTGACAAAGGCATCAAGATTGGTTGTCAATGAGACATCACAATGAGTACTAGATTGGCTAACTTCTCCATCTCTGTGCAGGTTAATATGAGATGGATGAGAGAAACACAAATTATATCATTTAATACAATTTGGAATGCTTTCTCACTCAGAACGTCACTTAAACATAGATTCCTCCTTTTCTCAGAAAGCCCACAATTTTTGTTTGTTTTGATTTTTGTTTTTCCCAAGAGATTGAAAAGTTCTTAAGGGCAGATGTAATGATTTTTGCTTTTTTTCCACTCTTCAAAGCTTCTGGCAACGTGTGTATAATGTAGTGAATACTCAGTAGATTCTCTGGGACTGAAATGACCACCCTGTACCACAAAAAGCAAAACAAAACCAAAAACAAAAAGAAAAAACTAAATAAATAAGAAGGAATAAGAGACATAGAGGATCCAGTGAGAATTTGTACCACCCATGCAACTGATACCCTAGAAAGATAAAAGGGAGACTAGACAAGAATGACGTTTAAATAGATAATACCTGAAGTATTGTTGGTATAATGAATTGACAATACCTGAGGTGTTGTCAATATAGTGAATATCACTGCTACAAATTCATGAAGCACTACAAACCTCTAGCAGATACAGAGAGCATTATCTTCTGTTCTGTGTGTGAAAACCAATGAGAAAGAAAAATCTTAAAAGAGTCAGAGGTAAACAATTACTTTCAAAGAAAGATAAATTATACTCAAGCTAACTTCTCAACAGAAACAACAAAAACTAAAAACAGCAATACAATTTTCAAAATGAAGATGGAAATAAAGGTAAAGACATTTCATATAAACAAGAACTCAAAACTTTTTGCCAGAAGACTTACACCACAGGAAATATCAAGGGTATTCTCCTGACAAAAGTAAAATGCAAGGGAAAGAGTAAATACGGTGGTATATCTAAGAGAAAACAGATTATATAAAACAATAATATTAATGTTTTAAAGAGTGTTTTTACATATACTGTAAATATATAACAACAACAGCATAAAATTTTGGAGGAGTTTAGATAACAATAATATATTTAAGTTCAGCGACTTGCCTATGAAGATAATACCAAAAGATTCAAGGGAATAGATGAAACAAGTTTATTACATAAACGCTAACCAGAGAACATAGCTTTAATAACAAACAATGTAAACTTTAGGGCAAAATGTTAGAGATAAAACTGTCATGTTTTATAATGACAATAAACTTACTTTCAGGAGAAACATAACAATTCTAAATTTGCACGTACTTTACAACCTAACCTCAAAATACAAAAGTCAAACTTTAACAGAATCAAAATTAGCAATAGAAAAATCCATAAACATAATGGGATGTTTTAATACCACTCTCTTAGTAACTGATAAAATATGCAGATAAAAAAATCACCAAATTATAGAAAGCTAAGCAATATTATTAACAAAATCAATCTAATTGACACATATGAAATGTTGAATCTCAAAACGTGTATGATGAACATTTTGAATCTCAAACTAGAGATTGAATTAGGTATATATGAAATATTTACCATAATTGGACATATGAATAGCTTTAAAGTACATTTTACAAAAATTTCAAACGGTTGAAATCATACAGAACACGTCTGAATACAAAAAATCTAAATTAGACAATATCAATAAGTTAATTAGAAACTCTTCAAAAGTTTGCAGATTATGCATTTCTAAAACATTCATGGTTCAAAGAAAAAAATCACAATGTAAACCAGAAAATATTTGGGTTAAATAGCAATACAATACTGCATATCAAAGGATATGGGTCCCACCTAAAGTTATGCTTAGACAGATATTTGGTCTTAAATGATTAATAAAAGGATAGCTGAAAATAAATGATTTAGGAGTTCATCTCAAGAAGTCAAAATGATAGCAGTTTTGGTGTCGATCCAGGAAAGAGAAAGAGCCAGTGGCAGCTGAGGGAGCAGAAGAGATGAAAAAGGAATCCTCTGGCATGCCCTACCCTTACGAAGCCAAACATGTGTCACCTGAAGATCTCCAGAGAGTCGTTTCGAACCTGATAAAGAGGTTTTGGTTCATTTCTTCCCAGTAATTGAGAGGACAGCTCCCCAGAAGATGATAATCTGAAGTTCAGTGTCTTGGCATATTTAGCTGATGACAGGCCATTGTAGTCCCTAATTCCAGGCGTCACCAGCTGTGCAGGGTTAGAGATGTTCTTGATTTATATAATGTTGCTGTTCACGACAGATGTAAATTTGATGAATTTGATGCCAGTAATCTGCCTCTCAATTTTAAAACCACTTGAAATTACTGAGGAATTCAGAAGAGAAATACTTTGAAATAACTTTTACCCCTGAGCAAGGGGGATGCTTATTAGACCTTTTGATACTTTACCATGTAAAATGCTATCAGAACTGTCCATAAACCTACTTTTTCTGTAGAATTGTGCATTATCCTTTTTTCTCATATCATGGGAATCAACAGAGAATAACAATTTTCTATGTTCACGTTTGCCAAAACCATATTTTAAAAAATGGAATCATGTCATTAATAACTTATGAAAATCTTCTTCTTGAGAGGATACTGTAATTATTAAGAAAGGAGGACAGTACAAGTTCAGACCCTTCATACACATAAAGTAATAGTTGCAAGAAAATGTTTTAATCCTGTTAAGACTCTGAAATCTAAGATAAAATTATTATTTATAACACACATAAAAATAAGGACAATTAGGTTAGATATTTATAAAAGAAACATAAAAGTCTGTGTTGTATATTACTGTCCAATCTGGATTAATTTCGTTCGGAATTAAAGTAGATTTATTAAGGTAAAAAAAAGTGAACATCCTGAAAACCCTGCTGATAATAATATTATTACAAAAACGATGTTGGAGAAAGACTAGGAAGTTATATAACCATATTTTTTGTAACATTTCTGTGTCAATACATTAGCACTATAAATGACATGTATAGATTTCTACAAAATAATAATTATTGCTAATTTGAGAAGAAATTAAAATTCTGTGTAATCTTCTAAACTCTTTTAAAACTGTAATCTCTTAAACTTGAAGTAAATTAAATCTCCAGTTAAAAACTTTCCGCGAAGTACAGATGCAGATGACTTATTGCTGAATCCTAACAAAGTTAAAATAGTTAACTATATGTAAATTCCAAATAATAAGAAATCTGGCCAGGGGAGGTGGCTCAGTCCTACAATCCTAACACTTTGGAAGGCGAAGGAGGGAGGATTGCTTGAGCCCAGGAGTTCTAGACTAGCCTGGGTAACATAGCTAGGCCCTGTCTTTACAATAAATAAAAATGAATTAACCAGGCTTGGTGGTGCACCCCTGTAGTTCTAGCTACTCAGGAGTCTTAGGCAGGAGGATCACTTGAGTCCAGGAGTTCGGAGTTAGAGTGCCCTAGTGGGATCATAGCTTCTATCCATAGTGATCCAACCTGAACAACAGAGTGAGACCTTATCTCTAAAAAATAAATAAATTAGACAACTATTTGAATTTATTTTATGAGCTGAATATTATCTTGACATGTTTAGTAAGGGTATTAGGGAAAATCTGTAGTCCAATGTAACTCATAGAACATAGATGAAAACATCTTCAAATATGAGACACTTAGTCCAGTGATAGATTTAAAAAGACAATACAACCAAAGTAGATTCATTCTAGGAATTCGAGTTTGGTTTAACATGCTAAAATCAATACATGTAGTATAATACATTAACGGAAGGAAGAAAAAGGAATATATGACTAAATAAGTACAGAAAAGGGATTTGACAAATCAAAGTTTAAAAAGAAAAATATTTTAGTAAAGTCAAAATTGGAAGGAAACTATTCAATTTGATAAAGGAATTTTGCAAAGTACTACAGTGAAAATAAAATTAAATGGTGAAATGTTGCAAGTTTTCTCTCTTTGATTAGGAGTAAGACAAGGATGCTTGTTTGTAGGCAGCAAAGATGGCAAAAAGAATTAAAAGTTATAAGAACTGGAAAAGAAATAAAATCATCATTATTCAAATATATTATGTTTTTATATGTATAAAATCCAAAAGAATCTATAAATAAGAATTAAGAAGTGAGTTACTGGATGTATATCAAAATGCAAGAGTTAATTGTATTTCTGTGTGCCAGCAAAAACAGACAGTGAAACTTTATAATATTCAATTTACAAATCACATCAAGATGTATCTAAAACCTAACGGTAAATCTAATAGAAATTGAATGAGATGTATTACTACATTCAGCCACTCTGTGTCTTACGATTGGAAAAGTTAATTTATTTGAAATTCAAGGTAATTACTAATAAGTAAACACTTTCTACTGCCACTTTGTTAAGTGATTTTCAGTTGTTTCAAAGATTATTTATTTTGTTCTTTCACACTTCCTTTCTGTCTTCCTTTGTGGTGAAGTGATTTTCTTGAATTTTATGTTTTGATACCTTGCTTTGTGGGTTTTTTTTGGTGATCTACTATAGATTGTTGCTTTGGGGTTATCATGAAGCAAACAAAAATACTTTATAGTTACCTCAGATTGTTTTAAGCCAAAAACAGGTTGACAGTGATCACACACACATACGCGCACGCACACACACAAACTATACATTTTTACTCTACTACTCATCCCAAATGTTGAATTTTTGATGTAATAATTTAAATCTTTGTATATTGCATATCCCTTAAAATTATTGTAGGTATTTTAATTTTTATTAATTTTGTCTTTCAATCTTCGTAATAAAGATATAAGTCATTTACTTACCACCCTAATAGTATTAGAGTATTATGAATTTGACCATGTACTTACATTTACCAGTGAGTTTTATGCTTTCAGATGTTTTTGTGTTGCTCAGTAGCATCTTTTTCTTTCAATCTGAAGACCTCCCTTTAGCATTTTTTTGTAAGACAGATCTAGTGGTGATAAATTTCCTTAGTTTTTGTTTGTCTAGGAAAGTCTTCATTACTCCTGCATTTCTGAAGGACAGCTTTTCAGGGTACAGTTTTCTTGTTTCACAGTTAATCTCCCTTTAACACTTTATGTATATTATCCCTGTTTCTACTGGCCTGTGAGGTTTCTTCTGAGATGTCTGCTACTATTGTATAGGAACTCCCTTATATAAAATGTGTGTTTCTTTTCTCTTGCTGTTTTCAGCATCCTCTCTTTGGCTTACATTTATGACATTTTGATTAAAGTGTCTTAGGGTAGTTTTGTTTAGATCGAATCTGTTTGAGGAATCTGACCTTCTTATACCTAGGTTTTTACATCTTTTCTAGGTTTAGAATGTTTTCTGCTACTATTTATTTTTCTTTATTTTTGTTTAATTGTTATTCCACTCCAAGTCTCTGGAACTGCTATTCTTTCTTAAATAAGATCTCTATTCCTTTATTTTTCTTTTCTCCTTCTCAAATTTCTATGACTCAAAAATTTGCTCTTTTGATGTCTCGTAAATACCATAAGCTTTCTTCGTTCCTTTTCACTTTTTTCTTCTTTTTTTCTTTGGCTGAATATTTTTAAATAACCTGTCTTTAAGTTCACAGATCCTTTTTTCTGCTGATCAGTTCTGCTATTGATTCTCTTTATTGTATTTATTCATTGTATTCTTTAGCTCTATGATTTCTGTCTACCTTTTAAAATTATTTCAATCTTTTTATTAAATTTATCATTCTAGTCTCTCGCTATTTTGCTTGTTTTGTTGATTTATTTCTTTGTATTATCTTGAAATTCATTTACCTTTCTCAAAACAATTATTTTTTATTTTTTATTTTTTTGAGACGGAGTCTCGCTCTGTCACCCAGGCTGGAGTGCAGTGGCCAGATCTCAGCTCACTGCAAGCTCCGCCTCCCGGGTTTATGCCATTCTCCTGCCTCAGCCTCCCGAGTAGCTGGGACTACAGGCGCCGCCACCTCACCCAGCTAGTATTTTTTTGTATTTTTTTTAGTAGAGACGGGGTTTCACCGTGTTAGCCAAGATGGTCTCGATCTCCTGACCTCGTGATGCAACCGTCTTGGCCTCCCAAAGTGCTGGGATTACAGGCTTGAGCCACCGTGCCCGGCCTCAAAACAATTATATTTAATTGTCAGGCAGTTTTTATAGATTTCCATTTCTTTAGTGTTAGTCACTGACACATCACTTTGTCTGGTGATGACTTGTTTCCCTGATTTTTGTGATGGAGCATTGATTTTTGCACATTTGAATTAGGTACTATTTTAGTCTTCACACACTGGCTTTGTGAAATTTCTGCAGCAGGCATGGCACTGGGGTGAGCCAGAAGTCCATGGAAGATGCAGGCACTGGGGCCTTGGGGCATGCTAATGATCTGGGGCACACTGTGACTGGTCTGGCACTGGCAGAAACCCAGGCCTGATGCAGCTGGTGTGGTACTGAAATGTGCCAGGATTCTGGGTTCCCTGACACTGAGGGCTGTCCAGAGTCTTCAAAATTGTTGTTTTAAGAAGGCTCAGTGAATTTCAACATAATAAAGATAAACACTGAAGGCTTTCCAGAGCCTCAGGCTACCAAAGTAGGCCTGTCAGTATACAAGCTAGAGATCAATTCTGCCATGCAAGCCTGCAGGCTGGGGCTGTGTGGTCTTGCCTAGTACCAGGGTGGAATCTGAGACTCATTCTGTGAGTGCCAGCCTGGAATATGGTGCCAAGGTTTACTTTGACAGACCCAGTGTTGCAGTCCATGGCAAAATCCTGTACTTACTTTCCTGCCTTTTTCCCAAATACATGGAATGTCTCTCTGTGTATATTGCCTATAGTAGGGGAAATGGTGACATGGGTAATGTAAAACTGTCCTTCTTACCCTCTTCAATGTATCTTTTCTTATTGTTGTACTACAATCAGGTTCTGTGATCTTTTACCTGCTTTTCATAGCTCTTGTGAAAACATTTTTGGTGTGAATAGTTGTTCAAATATATGTTTCTTCAGGGAAATAACTGGAGGTTCCTACTCCACCTTTTTGCTCTCTCTCTCTCTCAATGCTTAAATATTTCAACTGTGTTTTATGCACTTTTGCAGACTTAAAAAATGTATTGTACATGGAACTTCTAATTTTATTCATGATGCAAACTGAGAAACAATCAACTCTCCTCTGTTACAAAACCACGTAACTTCAACAATCCAGCTACTCACTGCTGAACTAGTCTATGTAGTAATCCATTGTTGATATGAAGAATAAGGCTGGGCTGTTTCTGAAGTGCCATTAAGACACTTGAAAACATTTTAAATACTCAGTAGAATAGTCTAACCATGCTTTTAAAAATTCAGTGCTGGAATAATGCTCCCCAAACATCTCAGAACTTACTTTTTTCTCTCATCTGGATACATGTGGCTACTGAGGTCTTCTGTCAGAAATGAATGAATGATTGCATCTTCATAAGCTCTCCATGGATCATCTTGCAATTGGTTTACTGAGGCAAATTTTGTCAATCAGAGAATAACTGCAATGAGCAGAAGAGTTGTCATATCTTATATATTTTTTCTTTTGCAAATATTTATGACCTTAATTTAGGATAGCAAAATCAGTTTACTCATTGGAAATTTATGGCATGCAGTGGTCAATCTCAGATAATTTTATTTGGAGATCTCACAGGGGACTAATTTTTCTCTTATGTAAATGGATAATTAAGCTCCTTTGTTTTATTGCCTAATTGTAAACTAACCATTCAATATGTATAGATTTCTTACAGCAACACTTTACAGAATGAAGCCTTTTTCATCAGCAATATTTGTGTATTACTGTCCAGAGTTAAGGTCATATATTGATGAGCTATCATCCATTGCAGCTCTGATAACATGCTGACCTGCCATTCTCTGAAATGAACCATTGTTTTTCACTATTAGTTGTTAAACCTTGCAGTTGTTTCTGTTACATTTTCTTGTAAGTAGGGACATCTATCTGAATTAAATTTGATCTATCCAATTGCACTGATTCTAAAGCACTTATATTTATTTTTGAATTTAAATATCTCTGAAATTCAGATGCATTTTACAGTTAATGATGTCTTAAAATTGCTATCAGCTGGGAATAACTTGTCGTAAAAACATGTGAAAATCAAACACAAGAAAGCACCAAACTATTTTAGATTATATAACATAGTACTTGAGTTTTTAAAAATTTTTATCAAATTTATATATGTATAATTATATATGACTATATATACATACATATAGATATATACACACACAAACATAGTTCAAAAATCAAATGGAACAGGGCATATAATGAAAACATTTTTTGCTTTACATCTATATTTTAAATCATATGCTTACTTTGCTTCTTCTTGATTTATGAACTTATAAAGTCATCTATATACTCCCTGCTATAAATGAGAATTTTGTTGTTTATACTCTCATACTCTTTCCAATTTGGTTCCCCAGCTTTCCTCCCACCCTCAGCTCCCAGTTTGTGTCATTTATACTTCAGCTTTTACATTGTCAAGGTTGATTGCATTTACATTCTATGCCATAACTATAATTTAGGCATCAAATCTTTAGCTCTAGATTAATTCTTCCTCTGCCCCCAAACACTCCAGTAAAATGGGTTTACATAGTGATGATAGTGTAACTATTATTTACTGAAAATCTCAAGCAGCTTTCCGTTATTATGTTTTCTTTTCTTTTTCCATGGTAAGCTTTTGTGGCATTCCAAGAAAGATATTAATATCAATCTTTTTTTCTTGTACTTTATTATGCTACTTTAAGCCATATCATGCCTTGCTTTTCATTTATATTATTAGTTTTATGTTAAAATTTTGTAAGACTTTCTTATCCACCCTTTATTCTTCTTAAAAGAAACATATCTTCTCCTCCATATCCCTGATAGCTTCCAGTTTTTTATCTACTCCAGCTTTGCTTGATCCCATTCCATTCTTCTCCTTGATAGTCACTGTTCCCATTTGGCCCATTTGCTCTATACTTAAGAGTATGATTTTCTTGCCCAACCTTTAATTATTTTTTTGAGCTTTCTGGAAGTCTTTCTTATTTTTAAAAAATTATTTTTACTTGTATTATATATCTTCATCATAATCTAAATTTTTACAAACTATTAATCATATACTTTAATTTACAAAATATTTTATCATCCCATCTATTGCCCTCTTATGTATTTTATTTATTTATTTTTTTTTTGGAGAATTCTCTTCGAAATTCTCTGCTGTATTAGTTCATTCTCACATTGCTATAAAGAAATACCCAAGACTGTGAGTCAAAAGAGGTCTAATTGACCCACAGTTCCGCACAGCCCGGGAGCCCTCAGGAAACTTACAATCATGGCAGAAGAGGGAGCAGGAACCTTCTTCACAAGGCAGGAGGAGAGAGAGAGTGAAGTAAGAGCGAAGTGGGGAGAGCCCCTTATAAACACAACAGATCTGTGAGAACTCACTCACTCTGGCAAGAACAGCATGAGGGAAATGACTCCTATGATCCAATCACCTCCCTCCCTTGACATGTGGGGATTACAGGTCCCTCCCTCCACACGTGGGGATTACAATTTGAGTTAAAATTTAGGTGAGGACTCAGAGCCAAACCATATCATATGCCTTGTCTCTCTAAATTAAATGTTTCCTGTCTTCTGCAAAGTTGTGACTTTCTGTTCACCTATTTTCTGAATTTTAAGTCTCTATAGTCATCTTTGTTTTATTCCAATACATCAAATGGTTTCCCAAGAGAAGATGTGTTGGAAGTTAAATCTTCTGATTTCTGATATTTAAAATAACTACATTTACCTTTAATTGATTGCAAGGGTGAATATAGAACTCAAAGAAATTTTTGATGAACCTTTGAAAGTATTTCTTTATTGCCTTCCCGTAAACAATATTGTTACTGAGATGTATGCTGCCAGTCTGATTACTTTTTGTATTTTTTTTTTGATAGGTGGCAATTTTCCTGCCATTCTATAGGTTTTAGGTTTTTGTATTTATTTGGATTTAGAAATGTCACATTGAGGTTGTTAAGTGAGCTGATTATCATTTCATTTGATAGTTACTATTGGGTCCTTTTAATGAGAAGAATCCTGTTTAACTTTAGCTCTGAGTCACTTTTTTCTATTGTTGTTATGATTTTGAGAATATTAATTATTTATCTACATTCTTTCTGGAATTTCAAAGATCAATCACTGTACCCACTGAATTACATTTTCTTGAATTTTTTTGCTTATTTATGTTCTGTATTCTGAAATATTTTTCTTTAACTTGATCATTGGACAATTCCTAAGAACATTATTTTTGTAATATAACTTTAGTTACACAGAACCCTTTCCTGTTTTCTCTTTTTCTGTATCTCCATGTTGTTATTTTATAACTGCATTAAATACTACATCTATAAAAATATATTAATATTTTAAAAGTATTTTCATACAAATTATTATCTATTTTCCTCTTCTTTCATTTATTATCTAAGTGTTTTCTTTTTGTTTTTAATTTTGCACCTGCTCCTTCATACTTAGGATTTAATCAAATGAATTTGTATCTTTTTTTCATCCTTAGGGATATGTCAATAAATGAACAACCCTGAGAAGTATGTACACAAATTTCTTTTGACTGGTCAATATCCTGAGGTGTGAGGTTGCTTGAATGCTTCCCAAGCATCTTGGGTACCAATGCCTACATTATCTGTCTGAATTCTTTGCCAGGAAGTAGTCTCTTTGTTTGTAGAAAGAATACTTTTTTCTCTTTTAACTTTCAGTGTAAACACTAAACTGTAGCTTTTTTTTTTTTCTCATGATGGAGGAAAAATAAAAGTTCCACTAAAGATCATCAATTAATTCTCCTGTTTTTAGCATCACCTTTCCCTCCTGCATTCCTAGTGTGTGTATTTCCAAGTTTCAAATCTTTCCAAGGTATGACGAGACAGACCTGAAAATGCCTTGGCTACTGTCTTCTCTGTGGTGTTCTGAGTAGTTGTTTTTCTATATGTTTTTCTGATCAATATTTATTCATCTATGTCTTACACTTTGGAGGAAAAATTAAATTTCTTGCCTGAGGTGGCCCTCTTTTATTTTTCTCATTTTTCTGAACTTATGCCTTTTTATTCATTTACCATAATTGTAGTAAGTCCTGTGAGGTTAAGGAGATAATATCATCTTTAATCAAAATACCAATCTTCTAAGTAAAAATATCTGAATTCATGAGAAAAACATGCAACATATGTTGCTAAATGGGCTTTATTTTCTTTAATACATATAATATATAATGTAAGACATAGAAGTAAAGCAAAAGATTAGAGTGGTAATGGCGTGATGTCTGTAAAGAGGACCTAATGTGTGAAGATTTTGACTTTGAAGATTCAGAAGAAAGACAGCTTCCTCTGGGAGGGTGCTGGTGCAGCTGATTCTAAAGGTGGAAGACAGGAAAGTTGGAAAAAATTGCTGTCAAAGTATTGCAAGTATTTGGAACCATTGCAATTTAGCACTAAAGTGAGAGCCAAGACTAATTTCAAAGACTGCTGAGGATTTGAGGTCCATTGTAGATTGAATTGTGGTTTTAAAATACAGTCAAGAAAGCTTTTTTTAAAATTTCTAAATAAATTATATTACACTGTAAATAGAAACCTATGGAACTCACAGTACTGACAATGCTCATTATTATGGAATTATACCATCCTATTGAATAAATATTCCTCTATCTCTGGACATTCAGTTTGTCATCAACCTTTAACTTTTATAAACAATGTGGCAGTAGTGTCATAGATGTGGAATTTTTAGAAACATATTTCTAACAGTGAGACTACTGAATCGAATGACTTGATCAATATTATGCACCTTAAATGTTTTAAAAAATTGCATTCAAGGAAGTTGAATCAATTTGGGTTGCCACAAGGTATCCATTATTGTACCAGTTTTACTAAAATCTCAGCGCATTGGGCAATAAAATGATTTGGTTTGTTAATATATAGTGTGTGCTGCAGTAATTATTTTTGTTAGCATTTACTTAACTTTTTCATTTGTTCATTTGAAAATTGTGATATTTTTTGGTTGATTTTAGTTTTCCTCTGCCCTTATTAATATATTCTATATTAGCTAGGAAAATACATTTTTATTTTAATTAATTTAAATTTTATCTTTTTTCGTAATTGAATTAACTACAAAATTCAATAGCAATATTATTGAGTAAATATAACTTACTGAAAATCTATTTAAAACTCAGCATTTAATAGAGCAGGGGCTAGCAAACTTTTCATAAATGTCAGATAGTATGTACTTTAAACTTTGAGAGCCATAGTGAGTCTTTGCTATAACTATTCAGTTCTTCTGTTGTATCTGGAAAGCATCCATAGAAAAAAAAAATGAACAAAAGGGGAAGCCTATTTTCAACAAAAAAATATTATTTACAAAAATAAGTCACTGGCCCAGCAGTACCTAATTTCAAGATACACTATAAAACAAGAGAAATTACAGTAGTATAATATTAGTAAAATAATACGCATTTAGATAAATGAAACAGAATAAGGAAACCAGATATTATCTATGAAAGGCAAATTGATATTTGACCAAATAACAGGACAATTTAATGAGGGAATAAACATCTTTTTTTTTTTTTTCCAAAAAGTGCTGGAGCAATTCTAAAATCATGCAGGAAAAAACTTCAATCTTTACCTTTCACCACACAAGAATTAACTTGAAATAAATATTAAACCTCAACATGAAAGCTAAACTAAATACACTTAGGAGAAAATATAGGATAAATGTAGCCAGTTTGTACAAGCAAACAGTTTTGGATAGGACACAAAAATCATGAGGAAAAGACATTACTAAGTAAATGAAAAAGCAAGCCAGAAGCTGGAAGAAAATATTCTCATATCGCACAAAGGATTTGTATCCAGAATATATAAAGAACTCAGAAGACTCAAATATAAGTGGATAAAAATCCAATAGATGTAGTAGAAAATGTCTGTCATTAAGTGCATGAATAATCAGTTGTATATCCATACAAATCAGAATTAAATAGGAATGAGCTGCTGATGCATTCAATGATGTGAATGAACCTATGGAACTTTATGCTGTGCTAAAGAAGCCAGACACAGAAGAGTACAAGTCATGTAACAGCATTCATATGATACTCTAGAATAGGCAAGTTCAGTCTATAGTGATAGATAGCAAATTACTGGATGCAAAGATTCAGGGTTGGTGATGTGGATTGACTGAAGAGTCACAGGGTAGCCTTCTGGAGGTAAAGAAGATCTTATAGCTTGATGGTGGCAATAATTTCATAATTTTCTTTGTGTCAAAACTCATCAAACCATACAATTAAAATGGTTATAGTTTATTGTGTACAAATACAGTTCAATGAAGGTAACCTAAAAATAAGGATTATTTTAATGATAACACTTTGGCCTTTAAACTTTATACCTTATATTGCTCCAGGAGCTATCTTTCAATTTCTATTCTACAATACATTCATACTAATTAGATCTTTTGATATCTTAATTTTTTTCTTTTGTATTTCATATATTCTAGCTGACTTTTTGTTGAGTTCTTCCACTGTTATTTTCAACTAACAGTTGCTTGGAAGGCAGGATGGTTTACTCAATTGTTGCTACATTAGATCTTAAGCATAATTGTAGCTCAGTTTTTTAGCTTAAAATTAATTTGTTTGCCCATTGTTGGTAATTCTGAATACATTGATAAATTCAATAATGACTAATTTTTAGTACCAATAAAATATTTTTAATGACATGAGTATCCAAACAATTTTAAAAAGAAACATAACATTTGAGAAATCATAACCCAATTATAACAATATAAAGTTATTGTAATAAAATTATAATATAAAGTTATAATCAATGCAGTGTGCTATTGGGAGAATGATAGATATACAGATCAATGGAGTAGAGTAGGGACTCCAGAAATATACCTATAGAAATGTAGGCAACTGATTTTTGACAGAGGTGCCAGGGCAATTCAATGAAGAAAGGACAGTCTTTTCAACAAATCATGCTGTACAATTGTATATTGATATGCAAACAAAATTAAATTAAATAAACCCTCACTTAAAGCTCACACTTTATATAAAGATGAATTCAAAATGGATAATATATTTAAATGTTAAATGTAACACATAAAGTTTTAGAAGCAAATGTAGGAGAAAGTTGTCTTCATGACCTTGTGTTAGTCAATGGGTTATTTTATATGATGTCAAAAACATGATCTATAAAAAAGGGATAAATTGGACTTTTTAAAATTTTAAAAGCTACTCTATGAAAGACACTATTAAGTAAATGAAGGCTGGATGTGATGGCTCGTGCCTGTAATCCCACCATTTTGGGAGGCTGAGGTAGGTGGATGACCTGACCTCAGGAGTTCGAGACCAGCCTGGCCAGCATGGTGAAACCCCGTCTCTACTAAAATTTCAAAAATTAGCTAGGTGTGGTGGCAGGCATCTGTAATCCCAGCTACTTTGGAAGCTGAAGCAGGAGAATCCCTTGAACCTGGGAGGCAAAGTTTGCAGTGAGCTGACATTGTGCCACTGGACTCCAGCCTGGGCGACAGAGTGAGACTCAGTATCAAAAAAAAAAAAAAAAAGAAAGAAAATGAAAAGATAAGTCATGAACTAGTATTAAATTTTTGCAATTCACGTATCAGGCAGAAGGCTCTTATTCATAATACATAGCGAACACCCAACTCAATTAAAAATTAAACTCAATTAAAAATAGGCAAATAGCAGACACTTCACCAAAGAGTGTAAGAGAAGTCATGTGAGAAGTTGTCCAGCATCCTGAACAATTAGAGAAATGCAAGTAAAAACCAAGAGGAGGTAACACCATACACCTATAGGATAAAAAGCTATTGAAAATACAAGTGCTGTCAAGGATGTGAAACACCTAAAACTTTCATTCTAACATGTTGGGAATGGAACATGATTTATCCACTTTGGAAAACAATTTGGCTGTTTCTTAAAAATGTTATATGCATATTTCCAAAGTACCAGATATCCTACTCTTTTGTATTTGCGAAAAGAAATAAAAGGCTACAATACCTATTATATTTTTAGTAGGAAGAATTGAAAACCTTCCAAATGTTCATCAATAGATGGACAAACACATCATGGTATATACATACAATGGAATATTATTAATTAAAAGATATATGCCATCTACCCACACAATTATATTAAGACTCTGAATGAATACGCTGAATGAAATAAGCCAGACAATAACAGAGTATGTGCTGTTCAATTCTTTTACTTTAGGGTCTAGATACTTCAAATATATAGTGATAGAAATAAATCAATTTTTGCCTGAAAACTAATTGTGTACTGAGGAGCAGGGTGTAATAATTACAAACGGGTATGAAAAGTGTATTGGTGGAGATAAGTGTGTCCATCCTAATGCTTGTGATGATGGTATCAGGGTATATACACATGTCAGCATTTACAAAATTGTATACTTTAAATAGATTCAGATATTTTGTTTGTTAACCATGTCCCAGAAAAAAGTAAACCTATTTAATAAGATAGATGATATTTTGTATCTATGTATTAAATATTTCCATGTATTTGTATTAAAACAAATAATTGCTATTGGGACATACTATTATTATATATACTATATGAAAATAAGGAAGCATAAACATAAATTGTTTATTCTGATCAATGCAGAGCATTTTATTTAATAACTTAAAGTGGAGGAAAATTGATTGATGTTCAATTTTACCACAATAAAATGGTTTAGTGCCTTTTTTCAAAAAAAGAATAATCTATTTTTTGGTGAAGAACATACCTCATCTTGCATTGGGCAGGTATTATAATATGCATGTCATCTAAAAACTATGACTCTATATATCTTTTTTTTATTAAAATTAAACATGTATTGATTTGAGTAGATGCCAACGGAGAAGATGCTCTACATCAAACTTATTATGAAGTAATGGTCCAAAGAACTAGAGAATTTATCATGCATTATCACAAATTTTTAAACCGGGAACACTTTGCATTTAATGTTGATTAAATCTGAGATTAACTAAACACTTCACTCACATGTAGTGCATTAAGTCTGAAGCAGAAAGAGTTCCATATCATATCTAAATACACAAGTATTCAGGCACATGCACAAACACAGAAACAAATTTTCTCACTGTATCTTACTTCGATCGCATTTATTTATTTATTTATTTATTTATTTATTTATTTATTTATTGTTTTGAGACAGAGTCTCGCTTTGCCTCCCAGGTTCATGCCATTCTCCTGCTTCAGCCTCCCTAGTAGCTGGGGCTATAGGGGCCTGCCACCGCGCCCGGCTAATTTTCGTATTTTTAGTAGAAATGGGGTTTCACTGTGTTAGACAGGATGGTCTCCATCTCCTGACCTCGTAATCCACCCGCCTTGGCCTCCCAAAGTGCTGGGATTACAGGCGTGAGTCACCACGCCCGGCCTTCAATTGCGTTTTTAAAATGTAGACGAAAACTAGATTCTTATCTTTTAGAATATTAAAAATGGCTGAGCCGTTGGAATTTACATTTCTCTTCTAATCATATCATGTAATCTATCATCAGTTCACAGGAATGTCTAGGCAATTAAGACCAAATTTTATAAGTCTAGAGAATCTAGAAATAATATTATATAACTCTTGTTTCACATGCAAAATAGATAACAGTAGTATTTTGTCAAATTTGAAAATTTTGCAACAGATGAAATAAAACATGAGTATCAATTCTGATAATGGTTAACTATGTAATAAAAAATCATTAGAAATGTCAAAAAATATTTAAAAATATCTATTTAAAGACATGAGAGAAGTACAAGGGCAAAGAGATTCCCATGGGAAAGATCTGTAAAAGGAGAAAGCCACTAGATAGGGGCTTAAATTTTTTCCACTTTTTTTCCCCCATAGCAATTGTTAATTTTAAAGTATAAGCAGTTCCTGAGAGATTGAGAATCTGAACAGAGATTTTGGCAGTCTCATAAGGACAGAGAGGCTAAGAAAAATTAGAATACAATGTATCACATGAGAGTTGATCCTGGTCACATCCTCAGAATTTTTATTGGATCTACCTAAGTTTACTTACTAGAATTAAGGTTGACTTATTAAATAGACCAGACTTCACAGTAATTGGTTTAATTCATTAAAGAAACAAAAATCCAAAATGTGGACATACATTATAGCCAAGCTTCTAAATCAATAAAGCAAAAACTAATAGAGCAGAAAGAAGTGTTACATAAAACCATTCCTTTATCTAGATATTTTTACACTTGCTTCTTAGTAATTGAAATAATAAGTAGACAGAAAGTCAACAGAAGTATGAAAATCCTGAACAATGCTATGAAACTACTTGACCTACTGAAATTCATAGAATATCTTACCGAGCCACAGAAGATTACCTATTCTTTCCAAATACACATGAACTTTCATCATAATAGTTCATAATCTGAGCCATAGAAGTCATCTTAATAACTTTAAAGAAAATACAAGTATAGAGTATGTTTTATTAATATTAATAGCCCTCAATAGAGTTAATTTCCAAATTGTTAAAATGTAATATGTCGAAAATCTCAAAATATTTGGACATCAAAAGTGTACTGGCAAGTAAAAAACGGGATAAATTAGGAATTACAAGTAAAATTAGAAAATAGTTTTACTAAAACAAAATAAAAACAACATATCAAAATTGTGAAATACAGCTATGGCAATGCATAGAGGTAAGTTTATAGATTTGGATTCTTACTTTAAGAATATACTTACTTTAAGAATATACATCCAGGAAAAAACCAGCAAATTAAATATAAACAAAATGAAGGAAATAACAGAAAACAGAGTGAAAGTCTGTGAAATAGAAAATACATAGAAGATTGGAAAAAGAAAATGGACAATGATAAATATATTCAATAAAACTAAAAAATGAAAAGAACAATACAAGATAAAACTCTATGTAGACTAACTAAGAAAAATAGAGAAATGTACATCACCAAATCAGGAATTGAAAAACCACATAATTATAGAATCTACAGACTTAATGTGATTAATAACCAAATATTAAGGACAACTTTATGCCAATATATTTAATGACAGATGAAATGAAAAACTTCCTTGAGAGACGAAAGTTACCACAACTAAGCAAGGAATGATAGAAATGCTGAATAGATGCATACTCAATAAAATAAATTTATAATTAAAAATCTTTCCACAAAGAAAATTCCAGATGCAAATGAATTCTATCAAATGGATGAAATCTAGCAATTAAAGAAGAATTATTACCAAAACTAAGCAATTTTTTCACAAAATAGAAGGAGCACTTCTAAACTCATTTTACAAGGCCAACATTAAATTAACATACAAACCAAATGAAAACATACAAGGGCCAGGTGTGGTGTCTCATGCCTGTAATCCCAGCACTCTGGGAGGCTGAGGCAGGTAGATCACTTGAGGTCAGGTGTTCGAGACCAGGCTGGCCAACATGGTGAAACCCCATCTCTAATAAAAATACAAAAATTACCCAGGTGTCGTGGCAGGTACCTGCAATCCCAGGTGCTTGAGATGCTTAGGCAGGAGAATAGCTTGAATCTGGAAGGCAGAGGTTACAATGGGCCAAGATTATGCCACTGCACTCCAGCCTGGGCAACAGAGCGAGATTCTGTCTGAAACCAACAAAACAACAACAACAACGAAACATACAAGAAAACTACATAGAAATATCTTTAAAGTACATAGATGCAAAAATATTTAATGAAATAGTAGCATATAAATATTTAGAATGATCACATTAACCCAGGGTGAGTTAATTCTAAAAAGGCAAGGTTGGTTTAATAGTTAAAAAAAAAAAAAAAAAAAAATCAATCATTGTTACACTAAAAAAGGAAGTTTATCATTGTTTTAATAAATACAAAAAAAGATTTTGACAAAATTTAACATCCATTCATTATTAAAAAAATAAACTCTCAGTATACAAGTAGAAGAAACTTCCTAATTAATTTTTAAAAAATCTATGAAAAACTGCTTACTTAGTTCTGTAACACTTTACTTATAAGATGGGTAAGCAATTAAAGATGTCTATTTTCATAAATGAAATTGTATTTGGGTCTCAGTGACAAGATAAAGGCAGAATAATAAATAAAAATTATACAGATTTGTTAAGTAACTAATATGGTTTGGATGTTTATCTTCTCCAAATCTCATGTTAAAATGAAATTTCCAATGTTGAAGATGCGGCCTGGTGAGATTTGTTTGATTATGGGGGCGGGTCCTTCATGAATAGTTAAGCACCATCTCCTCAGTAATGAATGAGTTTTCACTCAGTTCAGGTGGGATCTGGTTGTTTAAAGAGTGTGGTCCCTCCCTGCTTTGCTCTCTTGTTCTCACTCTTGTCACATGACCCACTTGCTCCCCCTTTGCCTTCTCATGATTATAAGCTTACTGAGTTCTTTATCAGAAGCAGATGATGGCACAACACTTCATGTACAGCCTGTAGAACCATCAGCCAATTAAATATTGTTTTTAAATAAATTACCCTGCCTCAGGTATTAGCAAGGCAAATGGACTAATACAGTAACACACACACACACACACACACACACACACACACACACACACTGCATTATTTGAAGATGACATGACCGTGGATGGAGAAAATGATTATGAATTCCAAAACAACTATTACATTATACTAGATTATAATAAGTTCATCAAGCTTGCAGGATATAAACTGATTTATTAAAATTATTTAATTAGGCATCCTATATAAGAAACATTTACTTAACCAAGACCACAAAATTTTTTTTTCAATTATTTTGTTCTAGAATTTTTTTGCGTTAGGCATAACAATATTAATAATATTATTATAAATAATAATTGTTAATTGTGTGTTGCAAATAGCTATGAAAGGCATTAATATCATTTCTAGTTTACAGATGCATAACTGAGTAAACTGAGGCTTAGAGAGGTTAATGAAATTGCTAACAGTTGGCTGGGCGCATTGACTTATGCCTGTAATCCCAGCACTTTGGGAGGCTGAGGCGGGTAAATCACGAGGTCAGGAATTCAAGACAATCCTGGCCGAGATGGTGAAATCACGTCTCTACTAAAACTACAAAAATTAGCCAGGCACGGTGGCAGGCACCTGTAATCCCAGCTACTCAGAAGGCTGAGGCAGGAGACTCACTTGAACCCGGGCAGAAGAGGTTGCAGCGAACTGAGATCCCGCCACTGCACTCCAGTCTGGGTGACAGACTGAGACTCCATCTCAAAAAAAGAAAAAAAAAATTGCTCATAGTTAGTAATTGGCATATTGTTTTCTGATTTAAAATTCTTTGTTCTTTCACCTTTACACTGTCTTAGTTCATGATAGAGATGCTGGGCAGTAAATAGCTTATTTTATAACAACATTCTTTTAAAACTCATAGAAGTTTTCTGATAAAATCAGTTGATGGGTCTACATTTTGTGACAAAATAACCCACCTCTAAGTTCCGGTAATATAGAATAGGCTTAAATAGCCTATGTTCAACAGCAATGAGAATGTATCTGTAGTTAGAGTAAGGAACTAAGGAACATCTGATGCAATTATTGTGTAATGTAATCATTTGCCAACAGTGGCAGTTTTCTTTTGCATCTCTCACTTTCTAACCTTTCTCATTTATAATCTCATTCTATTTTTGCTTTTGTAATTACTGGGACATTACTGCATAATACTGTTCAGTCATACCCTCAGGAAAAGTATGTTGCTAATCCCCTTGTTAGATCGACTGCCTAGGAATAAAGGCTGGCATCTTATTCTGTTCACATTCTTCAAATATAGTCAGTAATTCTGCAACCTGACAAGCAAATGGTCTAGCAAAAGGTCAGATCCTGACATTAACCATGTTAGGTAACAAGAATATGCACAAACGCTAATTTCATTTCCAACTGGCTGTTGAACACCCATATACATGCAACAAGTTGTTGTGATGTTGGAACGGTTAATATGCCTAAACCTGTCATAGCACTGAAGAATTGGCAGCCCTGATTCTTTTTGAAGATTTTGCTTCAAACAACAATAAAAAAATTTAGAGCCAGTCATCTCTGTCTTAGGCTGGTCCCAAACAAAAACAAAGTTAAATGGACTTCAAAGGGAAAAGCAGACTGTCCATCCACTGGGAAAGAAATAGAAGGGGGCAATCATGTGGCATCTATAGGAGAGAGGATGAGAAGAAAAACGGTTCAAATCGATTCAACTCAATTATCCATCAGTGGAAAATAACAAAACACAATAATCATTTAATGTAGTCAACCAATTATTTGGATCAAAGACTAAAAATGAACAGAATTTAAAAAATTAGTGTATTCCTAGAGTCAGCTGATCACTGATCTCAATAACAATAACAAAATCTATCAGGTAAATATTTTCAAGACTCAAAATATTTTAGAATAGGTGTGAGAAAAAGGAATCTCAGCAATAAACTTTTCTGTGTCAATCTGTTGAGTAGGTCAGGGCATTTGGGAGCTGTAGTTTGGCAAATGCATCAGAAGCAATCATATTCCAACACAGCACATTTCTATCTTCAGAGTATTTGCTTGCCTCTATTCCCCTCCTTATAGAAAACTTTCTACCTCCCTCCACTCTCAGTTGACTGCCATGTTTTGTTTTCATTAACAAACAGAAAGGAGTTAGGCTCATCTGCACTGCATGCTGACTGAACTGTGGGGACCAGTGGAAGTGTTTAGGATGATACCAGAAGGATTTGTGTGAAGCCTAATCTATTCAATGTCTTTAGTAATCAGTGAGAAAGAAAACTGTGTGATAGAATCCTTAGTGCTGCTAAATTGTTTGATGTGCAATCATATAGGGAGGCAGAAGAATAATAAAAATAGATATAGAACAATGACGAAAAGAGAAATGTAATATTGAAAGAAAACTCACAAATTCTTTCACAGTAAAATACTGAGCCCCAAATCCTTCAATGATTATTTGTTTTATGAAATGATGGAGTGACATTGGAACTCAATAATTAAGCAAGATTCTAAGAATGAAGTTTGGGTAATTTAAGGAGGTTAATACTAAACTGTTTATTGTCCATCTGTCATTCTAAAATACTTTGCTTACCATGGATATTTAAATAGCTTTAATATCCCAATGATGAATTAATCCTTTTGTTTCAGTGATAGCCTGATGTTCTGTACTTCTGAAAGACTTCATGTAGTTTTCTAAAATATTCTGCAAGTTCAAATGTGAATCAAACATGATGAAGTAGGTGATAATAAATTTTAAAAAAATATCATTTTGGTTGTATACATAATGTGCTTGAAAAAAATTTTATATTTTACATAAGGCAATTTGAAAATAGAAAGCTATTGGCAAATTAATTATTTTATTACCTTGAGCAATCATGAAGGTCGAAAGAGACCTACCAACAAATCGGGCTCACATATTAAGGTAGGGAGCTTTTGTGAGGAGGCTGGTGACACTTACATTCAGAAACATGTTGGACTAAGGAGAGCAAAAATTTTGATTTTCCAATCAGTACAAACTTGGGAATTGAAAAGAACAGTTATTTGCAGAGAAGCTCTGGAGAAGAAATAAAATGTCTCTTGCAAAGCACAGTCTGCAGGGGAAAAGGAAGAAGACAGTGTGTTCAAAATCATGAAATGATGCAAAGGTTTTGGCAAAGGATTCAAGAAAGGAAATGGGAAAGAGATGTAGCCAAATAGGTAAAATGTCTAATTTAGGTATGTTGGGCAATAGTTCATTTGTGACAATGCTAACAGGATAAAGCATAAAATGTTTAAGCAAAAGAAAAAAAAGTTAATTAGTGAATAAAGATTTTCTGGATTGTTGAAATAAAATGGAAGTATTTTCCATAATGAAAAATAAGAACTGTATTGGAAAACTGCAATTAAGTTGGGAATATTATCAACCTTAGCATTAAACGTATTATAATGATATGTTAGAACAAACGCAATCCTCAGAAATGGATGGCCAAGACTTAAATATATTTACAATAAATGCTCCTTAGTACCTGTGCCTTTAATTTTTTTTTTTCTTAAAAGGCCTATTCTGAGAGCCAGCAGGAGCTATAATTTTATTACGGCCATGATGCTTTCAACCTAAATTTTAATGGTAAAACCTAAATTTAATGATAAAAAATATTATTGATCATGTTCCCTGAAAAGAGTTTACATCTCAAAACCACACATTTTGGCTTGTTAGTCCACGTTCCTCTTTTGCCCTTGCAAGTCTTATCATCCAGAATTCAGTAGATACCATCACTAAGAGGCTAGTGCGGACAGCATAAGAAAATTTTTGGAGAAAAGTAGAATGAAAATTCAAAAACAAGCTAATACATTTGAATTCTTGAGAGACTTTATTTTATTTTTTTAATAATAGTAAGTGTGAAGCTGAACAATAAGAAAAATTTGTTTTCTGATTGTATTTACTTAACTATAGAAAGTGAATGAAGAGAAACATTTTCACTTTAAAGAAAGACATCAGTGTATTTGGGTCTCTGTATTTAGGATGAGGGAAATAGATTTAATGGCATTTAATGGATTGGAAGTGAAACAATTACTCCAATTAGCATGTACATTTAAGGTTATTTAGTTAAATGGAAATTTTGAATTTAGCATGGTGCAAGAATAGCTTGTTTCAGAGCTTTCTGGAAGGAAAATTTGTGCCTTTGACAGAAATATAGACACAAAGTCAGTTTGATTATCAAGTTAATAGTCATTTTTTCCCACAGGTAACCAGAAACTGTATTATTATCATTATATTCTCTCTTGTCCATCCATACTGTAATGATGCAAATGAGGATTAATAAATGTTTCCATGTGTTGGGCACATGGCAATTGAATCTGTTATCTTGACTATTAAAAATTGAGGGCATTACTCTCCTTCCATATATCATCATCATGAAACTGTCTTTTTAAAACATACATATTTGAATTTAAATATATGCTCTTCCCTCATTTGGTAAATATTTAATAAGCCACTACTCTTTGCAAGGCACTCTTTTTAGCAAAATCAAGGAGACAGTGACAAGTACGCATGTTCAGGCATTATTTAATTCAGATTTCTTTACTTATAAGTCTCCTGCAAGGCACTGAATAATTTTCTAGATGCACTTTTACTCAAACTGCACTTATCCAGCACATTTTTAAATCAAGAAAATATTAAAATATTTTGTAATGGATTTGTGAGCCTCTAGACTTAGTTTTGTGTTACATTGTTTATTTTTTTTTAAGACTTTCGCTTCGGTGATTTTTCTGAATAGCTGTGGATTCTGGATATATACTCCTAAAAATTACCCATGTAGGTAAATGTTTCTCCGTCACTGACTATGATTAAGCTCTTTTCCCCCAAATTTTTAAATGTATGGAATATTGGGCACTTTATGGGAAGCTGCTGACTTCTTTAAGAAGGCTAGACGAAGAACTTCCAAGATGACCAATGGAAGGAAGTTTCCATATGAGAAAAGTGGCTGGATCTCTTATCCTAGTCTCCCTGGGAATTACTTAAAAAAATGTCCTTATTCGTCACACTGTTACCATCAGCTGTAAGAAAATTCACTGATTATCTAACAACGTAAAACATTCCAGATCATATAAGGTTAGCAATGGAAAGAAACCTAACATGAAGTTTTCCCTTTATTACTAACATTTGAAAAATCAGTGCTCAATTTTATTAACTGTCAATAATAATAAATTTTTTCCTCACATAGTTCCTTTTTTAATCATAAATAGATTACTAAAGTTGAGGAAGCAGTAGAATGGTTCGAATTGAGAGACTAGAATAAAAAGTCAAGTAAGAGAACTTCTGCCATTTGGCATTGTTAGACTTCTTAATTTTAGCCATTCTATTGTGTGTGTAGTGATACCTTCACTGTTTTGTGTTTTGTTTTGTGTGTATGTGTGTGTGTGTGTGTGTGTGTGTGTGTGTGTGTGTGTGTGTGTGTTTGATGGAGTTTTGCTCTTGTTGCCCAGGCTGGAGTGCAATGGCGCAGTCTCAGTTCACTGCAACCTCCACCTCCCAGGTTCAAGCAATTCTCCTGCCTCAGCCTCCTAAGCAGTTGGGATTACAGGTACCCACCACCAAGCCTAGCTAATTTTTGTATTTCTAGTAGAGATGGGTTTCACCATGTTTGGCAGGCTGGCTTCAAACTCCTGACCTCAGGTATCTGCCCGCTTTGACCTCCCAAAGTGGTGAGATTACAGGCGTGAGTTACCGTGCCCAGCACCTTCACTGTTTTAACTTGCATTTCCCTGCTGACTAATAATGCTGAGCATCTATGTATATGGTTATTAACTATTTTTATATATTCCTTTGTGATGTGTATGTTCAAGTGTTTTGCCAATTTTTGGTTGGGGCTGTTGTTTTCTATTATTGGATTATAATAATTACTTATATATTTAGGACAAACAGTAATTTGTCTGATGTGTGCGTTGAGAATATTTTCTCAGAATCTGTGGTTTATCTTTTCATTTCCTTAATGGTGTCTGGCAAAATTAGTTGAAGACCAATTTATAATTTTTTTATGATGAGTGCTTTTTAAGTCTTGCCTAATACATTTTTGCCTAACGTAATATCACTTAGATTTTCTCTTAAATTTTCATCTGGAAGTTTAGGAGTCTAGCTTTCACATTTAGGATTATAATCCTACTCCAGAAGCTTTGAAGGTAGAAAAAAATGTTCTTAGTATCAACAGGTTGTCTTTCAGTCATACAATACATTTATCTTTGCTTTTATTTTTCTATTTTTACTGTGATTTTTAAAGTAAATTAGAAGAGGTGTTTTTATAGCACGTTAACTATTTGCCACTTTAAATGGAAAATTTGATGCTTTTCTACACGTTTTATTTACTTTTAGAATTACAACTTTTTAATATTTAGTAGTCTTATTGTAGTAAGTTTTACAGAAATGATCTGTCAATTTGCTGTCAGATTTATCAGCATATTCTCACATAAAATAGCTTATATTTTACTTTGTTAACTATATATTAACATATCAACTTTATTCTAAATTTGTATGTTTTTCTATTATTTTTACAGTTGAGTGCTATTTCTCTTTCATGTGTCTATAAGAGTACTAGCTTCTACACTCGCTACTTCATATAATTTTTACTTACAATCTAAATGAAAAAATAAAATATTTTGTTTGCAGATCATGACAGAATTATCTAAAATTAAATCCTGGTCCATTTTTTGTATATCTCACATGCATTAGATATTTAAGTTGAAACATCACAGTTTACAACTTTATGTTGAAAAAGAGTACTAGTTATTTTCAAGGGAGTAAAATTAAATCATTATTTTAATTCAGGTATTAACATACAAATATATCTCACTAAACAAATAGGGTGAAATAGCATAATTAAACAGGATGTAGAATAAACAAGATCTCATCACTAAGTGAATTGTGATACACTTATCTTTCTTCAACCTCCGTCAAACTCTATTAGGTGTTAAGATTTTATAGATTTTTGATAAAATGATCAGAGTGTCCTAAGAAATTTGAGTGTATTTTTTTCAATATGTTGATTAAGAAGTGGCTTAATCTGAACAAAGTGATTTCTTGAACACAGGAGGTAGCATGCTGGTTGGCAAATAATTAGCTATTTTGAATATTATAGATTAGACCTTAGTAGTGAAAAAGAATACTACAAGTTTTTATGATAAATATTATGAGAAAAAATTATATGTCTAAATAAAAACATCAAGGAACCCTAATAGTTTATTTTTAATCAAAATTTTAATGTACTGCTTCATTTAAAATTTCTGAAAAGTACTGTGAATAACTTTCCAAATTGACCAATTTTGACACATATTTCTCAGCTTCACATGCTTGCCATTTCCTAGTATTCTGTTTTTTAGAGCCCACTGAAATGTGAAACATAGTAAAATTTGCTTTAAATTGTTAGAACAAGCAATATTTTAATTTCCTGAGTGTGTATGGTCTAATGCTTTTAATTTAAATTTGAGTAGAAGAACTTCATAGCAAGAATGTGTCAGAAGTAGTGAAGTTTTTAAATTTACCTGATTTCTTTCCTCATCCTCCAAAATATAGCACTTTAGTTTATAACAGAAAAAAACAGAATCAACAGTAATCAAAAAATGTAATTGCATCGATACCATTCATGACAAAATTAAGTGACAAAGTAAACTCCAAAATAATATCGGATAGTCCCAAACCACCAAGAGCAATAAAATGCAATTGTATAAATAATTATACATCAGGAAGTAAGAAAAGCAAAGTAAACTTTGATGACCTTGAGAGACAGACAATCTAACACAAAATCACAAAAAATATTCTTCCCCATACTGAGGGGTTCTCTCTTAATGTAGAAAGTGTGAGTCAATCAATATGAGACTAGCGAACTCTGCAGTTGTTGCAGGCCCCAATTTACAGGTGGGAACAAAGAAAGAAGGAAAAGGTTGGACAAAGCCAGGTAGGATGGTTCCAATTAATTTTGGAAATAAAAGATGTAACCTTACTTCCAGGATAATGTCACAGATTGAGGAGGAACTGCAAAGAGTAGAATCTAAATTGAGTAAGACAGAGATTTCATGTGCAGAAAGATAGCCAAATAAAAGAGGGTGTATAGAAGAAAGATAAGGAAGTCTCAGAATTTAAAGGCGCAATTGTTGATTGCTTAATGATAGTATCATCAGAGCAATCAGAAGAGATATAAAGGTGGGAAATCTATCTTAAACTTCCCTCTCCTGTAAGAGGACAAAACATTTCAGCTGAAATCAAGCAACATAAGATTATGGTTAAGTTTTACAAAAAAATTATGATTTAAAACAATAATAATAAGACTGGTTTTATAGAGAGTGAAAGTGTGAAAGAACAACATGCCTCCAAGCAGAAGAAAATGTTAATACAGTTATTCAAAAATGATATGAAATTTAAGGTAGTGATGGATATAATGAAAAAAGGGCATAATTCATAGTTAAATTCTAAAATGACAGGATGGGACATAAAAAGACTTGTGAAGAGAGCTGATAGAACCCGGGATAGAATTAAAATCAAAGATAATTTGCTTTGAAATAAAGACTAAGCTAGGAAAAACACTAGAGCAAATATAATATCACAAGATAAATATAAGATGAAAAAGAATAAATTTCTTTTTACTTAATCAAAAAGAATTAGATAAATAGATAAAAGCATTTTACAGAAAGAGGGAAAGATAATTTATCTATATATCTATGTCTGTACTTTCATCTATATCCATCTATACCCATATCTATCTATCTAATCCAACATATGTGAAATATATCCCTAAATAGAAAACCAAAACCCTGGTAACACATAAAAATATTAAATATTATAATTTGATAAATAAATTTAAATAAAGAAGACTTGAACTTACTTTTTGAAAAGTCTCACTGAATGAGTGTATTTAGAACAGCCAACACCAGGAAAATTGTGACTTTTAAAAATATATAGACAAAATGGACCAAATCATTTGTAAAGAAAGGGACAATCAGATTCACATCAGATTTTTTAAAAGCAACCATTTTGCCAGAAGACAATAGAGTAAGATATTGAGATAGCCACAAAAAAAATGACTTTTAAATATAAAGACGTGCAAGACGTGCAATAAACATGAAATAAATTAGGGAATATTTTTCTCATGAGCCCATACTAAGGAATCTACTTCTAACAAATAAACATTAGACACCCCACCAGATTGGAGAAGTATAAGCATAAGGACAGCTGTTAAACCATCAATATACACTTTTTCTTAGAAATAAAATAAAATAATATAGGAAGATAGTTTGTAACGATATGTAACATTGTAGAATATATATTGTATAATATGAATTTGAGATACAAAAAATATATGTTCAGATAACATACACACAAAATATGCTTTTTTAAATGAGGGGAAAATGGGAGATTATATGGCAAGAAGAATCAGCTCACTCATTGATTAGGTCTTAAATGAGAAGGAAGGGAAAGGGAAAATAGAGATTTTTACCTAATTTTAATGTTGCTTAATGCAGGGAGCCAAGAGATAGGATGAACAAAAAGGGGTGACTAATGATATTATAATAAGAGTATACAAAGGTGATCATTAGAACAAAAATACAATATTTAAAAAATATATTTCTAAAATTATTAAATAGCCCATTTAAATAACAAAAGATGTGCCAAAGTAATAAGAGGTCAAATAAAGTAATACATTTATAGAAAAAAAAACTGTATATACGCATATCAAACAGATATACCAGAACTGAGCTAAATATGTTAATCATATCAATGTATATATAAATAAATTTAACTCACCTATTAAAAGGGAAACCCAAACTTTAAGTTGACTGACAAATTTAAATACAAAACTATAGATTTTGCAAGGTACATAATAAATCAATTGGGTTTAGAAAAATTATGCTAAAATGAGGAGGTTTGGAAATATTAAAGGTAAAAAGATAGAGAAAGATATACCAAGCAAATTCAATTAAAAAAAACAAACATCACAAATTTGATATTAGACATTGTGGAATTCAGAACAAAAAATTTAAAAAAGAAACAGAACTTTATATTGTAACTGACTAAAAACACAATAAAGGTATAATGGTGACTAGTATTATGCATCCTGTGAAAAAGGAAAACCTTTCTTCAAGTAGTTACAGAGATGTGAAGAGAAAGAGAAATCGTACACTAATAGTAGAAGTACACTTAATAGAGGTAATTGACTAAAAAACACAATAAAAGTGTAATAGTTACTAGTATTTATGTATCCTGTAAAAAAGGAGAAACTTTCTTAGTTATAGAGATGTGATGAGAAAGAGAAAATGGCACTCTAATAGTAGAAGTACACTTAATACATGTAATTGACTAAAAACCACAATAAAGGTACAGTAGTTACTACTATTTATGCATTCTACAAAATGGAAAAACTTCCTTAAGGAGTTAGAGAGATGTGATGAGAGAAAATGGCTCACTGATAGTAGCAGTACATTTAACACAAGAAAGTCAAGTAGATAAACATAATTTTCAGCATACCTCCTCTGCTTATTAAGTAGATAATAAGTCATAAAAGTTGATTATGTCTTAAGCATCAAGAGAGGCTTCATAAAATGCAAAATAGAAAAGTAATACAAGCAACATCTCTAAGCATAGTATAACAAAATTATTAGCTAGTTTTAAAGTAATTTAAAAGTCACTTTTAATTCTCTAAAGTTAGATAATTATTTTCAACCAACTTTTGGATTAAAAGAAAATTTGGCAAAATTTTTTTTAAATGTTTTAAATGTTAGAAAATAATGACAAAAAGGAATGTATGATAAACCATATAACATAAATAAATCAATTAGGGAAAAAGCTTATAACATTAAAAACGTTAAATAAAAATATAAAATGATAAAAATAAATGCCTTAGCACTGAATCTAAAAAGAAAAATAACAAAAGATTACAAAACAAAACAAGGAAAAATGGAATGTACAAACATAGTATTTATATAAAAACAAGCACACCAAAAAGCTCAGTAGAATAAATAAGTTTTGCATAGGATTGTGTAATATAGTTATACATTTTGAAATAGTCTTTAGATTTTTGCCATGTCTTTTCTCATAATTATATGGTTAGAATGTTTTCTAGTTTATTAACTTTTTCAATCAGATATAGGATATTGTATTAGGCCATTCTTGCATAGCTACAAAGAAATGCCTGAGACTGGATAATTTATTAAGATAAAAAGTTTAATTGGCTCATGGTTCTGTAGGCTTTACAGGAAGCAAGGTGCTGGCATCTGCTCAGCTTCTGGTGAGACCTCAGGAAGCATTCAATCATGGCAAAAGGCAAAGGGAAACAGTAAAATTCCATGGCAAAAGCAGAGGCAAGAGTGAGATAGTGGGAAGGGGAGATGTCATACACTTTTAAGTAATCAGATCTTGTGTGAACTCAGAGCGAGAAGTCACTTATCACCAAGAGGGATCTGCTCCCATAATCCAAACACTTTCCATGAGGCCCCACTTCCAAGATCGGGGATTAAAACTCAGCATGAGATTTGGGCAGGGACAAATACTCAAACTATATCAAATATTGAATTAATAAAGCAGAAAACATCATAATCATATAATCAAAAGAAAAGTTATGGCACAAATCTAAATATTATTTCAAAATATATGACTGTCACAATTCTCTGTAAGTAAACTATTTTGAAAAGCTAAAAGAAACAAGCAATTTTCTGGGAAAAAAAAAATACTACCTAAAGTGACACTAGTAGAGATAAAAATTTTAGAAAGACATTTGCCTTAGAAGATATAAAATTTAAAGTATTATCTCTTAAATGTATCATTTCTAGGAAGTTTCAAAAGGGATTTCTGCCAACAAATACAACTAATAATAATTTTAAAATACCAAAAATAGGAAAAGAAGGAAAACCTCTTATTTCTTATTTCTTAAAGTTAATGAAACTTTAATTTCAAAACCTGACAAAAATCACACTATAAAAAAAAAACAACAGATAAATTTCATTTATTATGGATATTGATAAAATAATAAATATGCAAAATATTAACAAACAGAATCCCATGACACATTAAACATAATACATAATGAGTTAGTGGGGTTAATTCTTGTAATACAAGGATAGTTCAGTATCAGGAAAACCATCAAGATAATGTGTCATATTAATAGTATAAGAAAAAAATTAAGATAATCTCTTTAGGTATAGATAAATAATACACATTTTGAGACCTATGTATACTAACAGTAAAAATGAATAGATAATTCAATAACATTATAAAATATATGAATTGTGGTCCTAAGGGCAGTATCTTACTTAATGGGGACACATTTGAGGCTTTAATGATAAAATTGGAAATGCAATTAAGATGTCCATTATTCCACTTTTCTTTAATATTGTATAGGAACTATTACTCAACATGGTGTTGGAAATATTCGAATAGAAAATAGAAAACAATTATAGGTATAAATTGAAAGAAGTAAAGCTGGAGGGGCAGTGCAAGATGGCAGAATAGAAGCCTACACCATTCATATCCCCGCCCTACTTTATAACGAAAACACCAAATTTTAACAACTTACTCTAGACGGAAAAGCACCATCACAAGAACCAAAAATCAGATGAGCAATAATAGTACCTGGTTTTAACTTCATATCAGTGAAAGAGGCTTTGAAGAGTGCAGACACAGTCTTGAATCACTGATGCCACTCTTCCCCCATCTCCTGGCAGCAGCCATGTGGTGCAGAGAAAGAATGTGCACATGGGGAAGGGAGAGCAAAGTGACTGTGGGACTTTATATTGAACTCAGTGCTGCCTTGTCACAGCTGACAGCAAAGCTTTGCTGGGCTCAGCCAGTGCCTGAACATGGAGGGAGCATTTAGACCAGACTTAGCTAGAGGGGAACCTCTCATCCCAGTGGTTAGAACTTGAGTTTCTCAACAAGCCTCACCACTGTGGGCCAAAATGCTCTGGGGTTTCAAATAAACTTGGAAAAAAACACTTCACCTATAAAGATACACATAGAATGAAAATCAAGCAATGGAAAAAGATATTCCTTGCCAACAGAAATCAAAAAAGAATGAGAATAGCTATACTTATATCACACAAAATAGATTTCAAGACAAAAACTGAAAGAAAGGGCAAAGAAGGTCATGAAATAATGACGAAAGGGACAATTCAGCAAGAGGATATAATGATTGTAAATATATATTCACCCAACACTGGAGCACCCAGATATATAAAGCAAAAGTTATTTACTTAATAATATTTACTAATACTAAAGAGGAAGACAGACTTTAATAAAACAATGGCTGGAGACTTCAACAGTCCACTTTGAGCATTGGACAGATCTCCCAGACATGAAATCAACAAAGAAACATAAGACTGAACCTGCACTATGAAACAAAAGCACCTGATAGATACTTACACAACATTTCATCCAAAAGATGCAGAATACACATTCTATGTTTCAGCACCTGTCTCAAGGACAGATTATGTTAGATCACAAAACAAGTCTTAAAACATTAAAAATAATTGAAATAATAGCAAGTATCTTCTCTGACCACAATGGAATAAAACTAGAAATCAATAAGAAGAGGAATGTTGGAAGCTACATAAACACATGGAAATTAAATAATACGCTCTGGTATGACCAGTGGGTCAATAAAGAAATTAAGAAGGAAACTGAAAAGTTCTTTGAAACAAATAATAATGAAAACATAACATACCAAAACCTATGGGATATAGGAAAAGCAGTCCCAACAGGGAAATTTATAGCCATAAATGCCTACATTTAAACACACACACACACACACACACAAAACTTCAAATAAATAACCCAAGGATACATCATAAAGAATTAGAAAAGCGAGAGCAAGCTGGACCTAAAATTAGTAGAAGAAAATAAATAATAAAGGTCTAAGCAGAAATAAACAGATTTGAAATGAAGAAAACAATACAAAAATGTGAAACAAATTAAAAAAAAAAAAAAAAAACAAAGAAAATTGACAAATCTTTCATCAGAGTAATGAAGGAAAAAAGAGAAAAGACCCAAATAAAGTCAGAGATGAAAAGAGAGACATTACAATTGATACCACAGAAATTCAAAGGATCATGAAAGATTACTGTGAGCAACTATAGGCTAATAAATTGGAAAATCTAGAGAAAATACATAAATTCCTAGACACATAAAACTTACCAAGATTGAACCAGGAAGAAAGCCAAAATCTTAACAGACCGATAACAAGTAATGAGATGGAAGCCATATTGAAAAGGCTGTCAGTTAAGAAAAGTCTAGCACTCAATAGCTTTATTGCTGAATTCTAACAAACACTTAAAGAAGGACGAACACAAATCATACTCAAGCTATTGCAAGAAATATTTACAAACTCATTATACGGGGCCAGTATTACCCTAATACCAAAACGAGACAAAGACGCATTAGAAAAAAAAAAAAAAAAAAAAAAAAAAAAAAAAAAAAACCATAGACCAATAACGCTGATGAATATTTATACAAAAATTCTCAACAAACTATTACCTGACTGTACTCAACAATACATTAAAAAGATCATTGATAGTGACCAAGTGGAATTTATCTCAGGGATACAAGCATGGTTCAACACACATGAATCAATTAATGTAATACATCATGCTAAAAGAATAAAGGACAAAAGTCATATGATCATTATAATTAATACTGAAAAGCACTTGATAAAATTCAACATCCCTTCATGATAAAACCCCCAAAAAACTAGGTATAGAAGGAGCATACCTTAGCATAATAAAAGGAATGTATGACAGACCCACAGCTACTATTATATTGAATGGGAGAAAACTGAAACATTTACTCTAAAATCTGGAAGAGGACTAGTATACCCACTTTCACCCTGTTATTCCACAAAGTCCTCTCTAAAGCTATTGGAAAAGATAAAGAAATAAAGGGCATCCACAGTGGAAACGTAGAAGTCAAATTATCCTTGTTTGCCGATGATATGATCTTCTATTTGGAAAAACCTAAAGAATCCACAAAAAAGCTATTAGAACTGATAAACAAATATAGTAAACTTGAAAGATATAAAGGTCCACATACAAAAATTAGTAGCATTTCTATATGCCGACAGTGAACATTCTGAAAATATTTAAAAGGTAGTGTCACTTCAAGTAGCTACGAATAAAATAAAATACTTAGGAATTATCTTAACCATAGAAGTGAAAGATCCTACAATAAAAACTATAAAACACTGATTAAAGAAATTGAAAGGGACACTGAAAAATGGAAAGATAATCCATGTTTATGGATTGGAAGAATCAATATTGGTAAAATGTCCATACTTCTCAAAGCTATCTATAGATTCAATGCAATCCCTACCAAATACCAATGACATTCACAGAAATAGAAGAAACAATCCTAAAATTTCTATGGAATTATAAAAGACTCACAATAGCCAAAGCCATCCTGTGCAAAAAGAACAAAATTAGGGGTATCATATTACTTGAATTCAAATTATACACTGAGCTATAGTAACCCAAACAGCATGGTACTGACATGGAAACAGACAAATAGACAAATAGAACAGAATAGAGAATCTAAAAACAATTCCATACACCTACAGTGAGTGCAGTTTTGGCAACAGTGCCAAGAACATACATTGGGGAAAGAACAGTCTCTTCAATAATTGGCGCTGGGAAAACTGGGTATTGATATGCAGAAGAATGACACTAGACCCCTATCTCTCACCATATGCAAAAATCAAATCAAAATGGATTAAAGACTTACACCTAATACCTGAAGCTATGAAATTGCTAAAGGAAAACTTTGGGGAAACTGTCTAAGATGTTGGTCTGGGCAAAGATTTCTTAAGTAATACCCACAAGCACAGGCAACCAAAGCAAAAATAGACAAATGAGATCACACCAGTTTAAACAGTTTCTGCACAGCAAAGGAAACAATCAAGAAAGTGAAGAGACAGCCCACATAATGGGAGAAAATACATGCAAACTATCCATCTGACAGATTAATAGCCAGAGTATATCAGGAGCTCAAACAGCTCAACGGGAAAAAAATCTATTTGATTAAAAAATGGGCAAAAGTTCTGAATAGACATTTCTCAAAGAAGACATACAAATGGCAAACAGGCATATGAAAAGGTGCTCAACATCATTGATCATCCAAGAAATGCAAATCAAAATTACAATGAGATGTCATTTCACCCCAGTTACAATGGCTTTTATCCAAAAGACCAGCAGTAACAAATGGTGGTGAGGATGTGGAGAAAAGTGAACCCTGGTACACTGTTAATGGGAACGTGACTTGGTACAGATACTATGGAGAACAGTATGGAGGTTCCTGAAAAATCTAAAAATAGAGATACCAACCTTATGATCCAGCAATTGCACCGCTGGGTATATGCCCGAAAGAAAGGAAATCAGAGTATCAAAGAGCTATCTGCATTCTCATGTTTATTGCAGTGCTATTCACGATAGCCAAGATTCCGTAGCAACCTAAGTGTCCATCAACAGATGAATGAATAAAGAAAATGTGGTGCCTATACACAAAAGAGTTCTATTCCACCACAAAAAAGAATGAGTTCTTATCAACTGCAACAATATGAATGGAATTGGAGGAAATTATCTTAAGTGAAATAAGCCAGACACAGAAAGACAAACTTCTCATGTTCTCACTCATCTGTGAGAGCTGAAAAGTGAAATAGTTGGACTCATGGAGATAGAAAGTAGGATGATGGCTGCCGGAGGCTGGAAAGGGTAGGTTGGCGGGGAGTGGGGATGATTAACAGGTATGAAAATATAGTGTTATATAATGAATAAGATCTAGTAGTTGATAGCACAACAGGGTAACTAAGTTCAGCAATAATTTATTGTACACTTAAAAATAACTAAAAGAGTATAATTGGAATGTTTATAGCAAAAAGAGATAAGTGCTTGAGGTGACGGATACCCTATTTACCCTGACATGATTATTATGCATTGTATGGCTGTATCAAAATATCTCACGTACCCCATAAATTTATACACATACTATGTACCCATAAAATTTTTAAAATTAAAAATTAAGAAAAAAATTTGCTCGCTGCCTTTTTTATACATTTTGTAAAATGGTTTTGCAGTATTAAATTGTTGGAAAAATAAAAAATATTTTATGATAACATTTAATTGTAATTCAGTTTTCAGTATCTATAAATTATGTGTTTTGGAAACACAACCATGCTCATTTTTAATGTATTATCTCTGGCTACAACAGCATAGTTAAATGGTGTGACAGAGACCATATTGTCTGCAAAACCTGAAATATTTATATGGCCCTTTACGGAGAATGTTTACCAATCTCTATTTAGACAAAAGTATGATATCTGTAATATACAACAAACTTTTAAAAATAAATAAATTTTAAGGCTGGGAGAATAAAATAAATAAATTTACAGGCTCATGCCTGTAATCCCAGCACTTTTGGATACTGAGGCAGGTGGATTTCTTGAGCCAAGGAGTTCAAGAACAGCCTGACAAAATTGTGAAACCCTATGTATACACCCCCCCAAAAAAAAAAAAAAATCAGCCAGTCATGATGGTGTGCACCTTTGATCCCAGCTATTCCAGATGCTGAGGTGGGGAGATCGCTTGAGGACAGGAGTTGGAGGCTGCAGTGAGTTATGATTGCACCACTGCACTCCAGCCTGGTGACAGAGCTAGAACCTGTATCAAAAACAAAACAAAACAAAACAAAAAGAAAAAAAAAAACCACAACCAAACAAACCAAAAAAAAAAAAAAAAAAAAGAATACAGAAATTCAAGAAACCCCAACACTTAGTAGAAAATAAGAGAAAAGATACAGAGTTTACAGCAAAAATCCCACAAATGGCTCTTGAAATATGTAAAGATTCCCAACCTCACTTAGAATAAGAGAAATGTAAAATTGAGGTGACTATTATATTGGCAATGCGGGCAATAACCCAAAACTTCAGTGAGGAAATAAGTACTAGTACAAAATGTTATAATCTGATGTCAAATATGTTACAATCTTGTATCATAAAAGAAGAAATAGGAAAACTATGTAAAAATTAGGCATACATTTACCTTTGACCCAGCAATTCCATTTCTAAGAGTTCATCCCACTAATATAATCATGAATGGAAATATTCACAAGACCCTTTAATAGATCTATTTATATTAGCTAAGAAATAGAAAACAACTTCATGGCCATTAGTAGAGAACTACTCAAAGTATGGTATATTCCTGAATGGATCACTTTGTAACTAAGAAAGTAATAAAGGATATTTCTAAATAGTTTTATAGTAGGATTTCCAGATTATATTTAATGGAACACATCAAGGTAGAGAAAAATAAATATAGTATATTAGCATTTATTTATCTATCTATCCATTTAACAAAGATGGTTGAATATATGTGTATATTTAATTATATCTAAATGGAAAGGTAAATAAGTTCAATAATGAGAGAAAGTATGAGTATGGTAGAGGATAAAGCAATATTAACTAGATTTTCCTAAAGGTAACTTGTTTTGTGGATTTTATTTTTGAAAATGTTACATACTTTACCTAATTATAATTCTAAAACAAAATTTAGTTATATTTTCTGAGAATTAAGAAAAAAGTAACAGATGACTGTCTATAACTGTGTATAAAGGGATTCGTTAAAATTACCACATCCCAGGTGGTATAAACATAAGGACAAAAAGAAGTGCAAAACAAAAATCTTAAAGTGTTTTCATCAATGACTGTGTTGGTATAATGGTGGTATTATTTTGAGACTGTTATGTTTGTAGTGTGTGATGAAACAAAAAAGGAATTAGGTTAGTATCATTGAGATCGGGATTTTCAGAATGCAAAAAATAAGAAATTTATACAAGATTAAAGAGTTAAGTTAAAATTCCAAGTCCTGAGTTTAAACTAAATATCAATGTGAGCTTATGAATTATTTTATCAAAAACTAGCATTCCCTGCTTTATTTCACTGAAAAGATCTAGAAACAATGACCAATCATAGCACTGATTATTATCTCTAAATATCATATCTCACTAAAATGAACTAGGACTCTTTGGAGAAGCAGCTGATTCCAGATCTAGAAATACCTGAAATGTACCTGGAGAATTTTGTCATTAACAAAACAACAACAATAACAATAACAACAAAAAGAAGTTATCAAACAGTTCTGAATCGGAGTCAAATGACCTCAGGAGCCAATTTATTTAAGCAATGCTGACAAAATTTGGGTCAGTTTGAGCATGAATATAATAACATTAGAAGTGGATTAAAACATTTCAAATATATTTAAACCCATGAATTCATAATGAAATAAAAAAAAATTAAAAACCTCATTAAGCACATTTGAAGGATGCTAGCGAACCAGTTATTTTTGGAAACCTGATAAAGAGAAAGAATCAGGAGTTTGTCTGCCTTTACTGTATAAGTTACGGCTCAGGATACCAAAATAGTTTATATGGGAAAACTAATCTCATTACAGAAGAAATTCAGGTAATGGGGCAGTTGAGAGGAACACGTTAACACCATAGAATGCAATTTGCAAAACACGGACTGTGCAGAATCTACAGAGCAAATGGCCCAGTTTCTTCAAAGACCAAATTGCAAGGAGGAAAAAAAGAACAAAGAGTTGGAACTTGCCATGATGGCAGACGGATGATTTCTGAATTTTCTGGTTTCACTCCATGCATTGCCAAAGTGTACACGTGAATTTTCTTGCCATACTGGGTTTGGGAACAAATATTGAAGGCTTTTGATCCAAATTATAGAACATATTGGGAGGTGGCACTTCTTCAGTTGTGCCCTGATGTAACTAGAGTAGTTACATAGACTGGCATCTGTTCTATGGATACCTTAGTAGTCCTGGCAACCAGCTTGCAGATGGACAGCATATCAAACACGAACAGTGTAGCTTAGTCTTTCAAAACAACATATTCTAATTAGAAGTGGTAATCATAAAACAAAGGTTTTATCTTTTGTTTCTCCGTCCCTTTCTTTCTTTTTCTTTCTCTCACCAGTTTCTTTGCTAGACTGTTTTGTGGAATAGCTGGTGTGATTTTAAAAAAAGAGGTTTATCAAACAATACACAAACAGACATAACTTTACAGGTAAATTGCCTAAAACCTGCTATTTATCTTTTAAATCCTATTTATTTTTCTAATGCACAAATAGAACATTACTATAGAAATTTCAGAGTCCATGACTGTGTAACAGCCCAAGTTTTGGATGGCAGAAATGGTCTTCTGGAAGAGAGAAGGGCAATGCACAGTTCAGTTCCTCTGGGGTCTGAATTCATCCTGCTGTTGCTTTACCACTATTCTTGCGTCTTTTGTAATCTAGAAATTAGTAACGGGGCTCATATCGGGAAATTCATATCAAGAAAAGTTAATTGATAACTATAATACAATTAAGGAGGTAAGAAAATGACTATTCCTGTATCTCCATCTTCTAAAAAAGCTTAAAACAACAGAATCAGATAAAGAATTTTTAAAAATCTCACAAAAAACAAAAGCAAGAAAATACCAATGTCCTGATTTAAAAAAAAAAAAACAAAACAAACAAACAAACAAAAAAACAACAAAACTTCTTATTTTGTAATGTTTGATTTACGGAGAAGTTGCAGTGATAGTACAGAATTTCCACACCCACCTTACCCAGTTTTGCTGATTCCTAACATCCAACATTACTGTGATTTATTTATCAGAATGAACACACTGAGATCTGTATATAACTATCAACTAAATTCTTGACTTTGTGTGGTTTTTGCTGGTTTTTCTATTAATAGCCTCTTACAATGTGCTCTTCTGTTTTACAATGTCCATTACTACATTAAATTTAGTTGTCATATTGAGAGGTGACAACGTGCTAGCAGCCCTCGCTCTTGGCACCTCTTTGGCCTTGGCGTCCACTCTGGCAGCGCTTGAGGAGTCCTTCATCCCACCACTGCACTGTGGGAGCCCCTCTCTGGGCTAGCCGAGACCAGAGCCAGCTCCCTTTGCTTGCAGGGAGGTGTGGAAGGAGAGGTGCTGGCGGGAATTGGGGCCGCGGTGCTCAGGGGCCAGGGTGAGTCCCAGGTGGGCCCAAGCTCCGCGGGTCCTGCACTCAGAGCAGCCAGGCAGTGAGGGGCTTAGCACCTGGGCCAGCAGCTGCAGAGGGTGTACTGGGTCCCCCAGCACCTCCGGCCTGCCTGCACTGTGCTCGAATTCTCGCTGAGCCTCAGCAGCCTTCCTGCAGGGCAAGGCTTGGGACCTGCAGCCCGCCATGCCCAAACCCCCCTGCAGTAGGCTCCTGAGCCTCCATGACGGGCGCCGCCCCCTGCTCCGTGGCACCCAGTCCCACTGACCTCCGGAGGGCTGAGGAGTGTAGGCGCCTGCCGCGGGACTGGTGGGCAGTTCCACCCGCGGCCCTGGTGCAGGATCCACTAGGCAAAGCCAGCTGGGCTTCTGAGTTGGGTGGGGACTTGGAGAAACTTTATGTCTAGCTAAAGGATTGTAAATACACCAATCAGCACTCTGTGTCTAGCTCAAGGTTTGTAAATGCACCAATCAGTGCTCTGTGTCTAGCTAATCTACGGGGACTTGGAGAACTTTTATGTCTAGCTGGAGGATTGTAAATGCACCAGTCAGCACTCTGTGTCTAGCTCAGGGATTGTAAACACAGCAGTCAGCACCCTGTCAAAACGGACCAATCAGCTGTCTGTAAAACGAACCAATGAGCTCTCTGCAAAATGGACCAAGCAGCTCTCTGTAAAATGGACCAATCAGCAGAATGTGGGTGGGGCCAGATAAGGGAATAAAAGCAGGCTGCCTGAGATAGGCAGAAACAAGCCCCTCTGGTCCCCTTCCACTGTGTGGGAGGTTTGTTTTTTCTCTTTTTACGATGAATCTTGCTGTTGCTCACTGTTTGGGTCCACTGCCACCTTTATGAGCTGTCAACTCGTTGGGAAGGTCTGCAGCTTCACTCCTGAGGTCAGTGAGACTATGAACCTACCAGAAGGAAAAAACTCTGGACACGTCTGAACATCAGAAGGAACACACTCTGGACACACCATATTTAAGAATTGTAACACTGGCCGCGAGGTTCTGCGGCTTCATTCTTGAAGTCAGTGAGACCAAGAACCCACCAATTCCGGACACAGTATCTCCCGAGTCTCCTTAGGTATGTGACAATTTGTCAATCTTTGCTGTTTTTTATAACCTTGATGGTCTTGAGGAGTACTGGCTAAGTATTCTGTAGAATGTCTCATATCTGGTATGTCTGTTGTTTTCTTAACGGTTAGACTGGGATTATGAGTGTTGGGAAATAACATGACCGAATGCCCTTTTTGTCACATGATATGGGGTGACATCCCCATGACATTACTGGTGATGTTCATTTTCATTACTTGGTTAAGATAGTGTTTTTCGAGTTTCTGTATTGTAAAGTTACTACTTTTCCTATTCCCACTCTATTCTTTAGAAATGAATGAGTCATTAAATCTAGTCCATCTTCAGGGAAGTGGGGTGTAGGGATTAGGTTTCACTCAGCAGATCTCTTACCCCCTCAAAGTATGCTTTCACTGAATTCACTAATGGTTAAATTATTGTTGAGTGGTTTTTCAATAAATGTGTGATCATTCACAGTTCAGTTGAAATATCTTCTCAGTTTTCTCCCATAATAAAACACAGAAAATGTGTTCATACTTAATTGTTACTGATTTTCTCTAATTTTACTTGGAGCTCTGTACTGCGTTGATAACTCTTTTTCCATAGATAATGCGCACCACTATTTAATGCTGTTGCCATTCTACTGACATCGTATTTACTTGCAAATAAGTCTCTTATCCATTTAACTTATGGTACATAGAGTCTTTATTTCTGTGAAATTGATAAGGAATTCTATTTTAGTACTGTTTGATCAAGGACTTTAAAATTAGCGAGCTTGAAAAGTGGCCAGGTTTCATGCTAAACCTTTAAAATAGTTCTAATGATGCAATTAGAATAAAGAAAACTATTCCTACTATCACTCCTGCCATATAATATATCATTGCAGATCACAGTCACTAAATTAAGACAAGAAAAGTGAATAAGATAAAAAAGTTGAATGTATGTGTCATTATTTGTAGACAGTAGTGTAATCTTAACAGAAAAATCAAAATAACCAATATGTGGACTATGAAATTGATAAAATAGCTCAAGAAATTAGTTGAATTCAGGGACATCATTTAAATCATGTTGATTTTCTTTTATACCTGCATTAACTAATTAGAAAATATAATAGAAAAATTTCATTAGTTATGTAATTGATGGAATATAAATGAAACATACAAAAATGTGAAAATACTTCATGAAGTATAATTTAAAACTTTATTAAAGACTTTTAAAAATACTTGAATAAATGCAGAAATACAAAATATTCATGAATGAGATGAGCCATCAGTATAGCCATTAGTTATTTGGAATTTCAGTAATAATTTAGTGCAGTTACACTCACAATAAGTTTCTTTGTTGCTCTGTTTCTTAGTGGGTGGATATTGACTTGATTCTGTATAAGAAAATAACACAGAAAAATTACAAGAATTTTAAAAAGAAGGCCAAGGTAAAAGAACTTAATATCAGATATTATGAGATATTACAGTGCTATGATGAGTAAAACTACAGTATTCAGAAAGTATTAGACAAATAGAAGAGTAGAACACAACGGGTCGAGAAACATGCCTTCAGAGGTATTGCTACATAAGTTAGCTGTTTATCAACATAAAGTTATTTAATAAGTGGCTAATCATATGAAAAAAATTAGTTTCATGTTACACTATTTACAAAAACGAGTTCTAGTTGTATTAAATAGCTAATAATGTCAAACTCAAGATAATATTAACCAAAAATGAATATATTTAAAATTTTATTAAACTGTACTAAAATCCTTATACCAAAAAATAATGAAAATTGAAATGTCATAGCCAAATAACAAGCCATAAGGAAATAGTCTTAATGTCTGTACATGATAAGATCTTTGTACTCAAGAGATACAGATATATTTTCTACAAACTTAACAAAGTGTAAAAAAACTGAGTTTAAAAATTAAGAGAAATAATAGGTATTTTCTAAAATTAGGGTATACTTTAGAGAGCGCTATAGCACAAATTTAATAAAACTAAATATATTATTTTTTATGACTCAACGATTCCACTTCCAGTTACATATTCCAGAAACACTTTCGTTTCTCTAGACCTGGAGATTTGTCCAAGAATATTTAGTGCCACATTATTCATAAAGTTGAAATGTTAAAAATATTTAAATGTTCATAGTGGTGGGAAATAATAAATTATACTACCTTCTTGCCACAGAATAGTATAAGAATAAAAGTTAAGAACTAGATTTATAATTATTAGCATTGATTGAGTTAAATAATATGTTGAAGTTAAAGAAAAGCTAAAATGAGAAATGTAAAAGCATTTACGTGTAGCTTTAAAAGCACACACACATTCAGGACATAGGCATGGGCAAGGACTTCATGTCTAAAACACCAAAAGCAACAGCAGCAAAAGCCAAAATTGACAAATGGGATCTAATTAAACAAAGAGCTTCTGCACAGCAAAAGAAACTACCATCAGAGTGAACAGGCAACCTACAGAATGGGAGAAAATTTTTGCAATCTACTCATCTGACAAAGGGCTAATATCCAGAATCTACAAGGAACTCAAACAAATATACAAGAAAAAAACAAACAACCCCATCAAAAAGTGGGCAAAGGATATGAACAGACATTTCTCAGAAGAAGACATTCATACAGCCAACAGACACATGAAAAAATGCTCATCATCACTGGCCATCAGAGAAATGCAAATCAAAACCACAGTGAGATACCATCTCACACCAGTTAGAATGGCAATAATTAAAAAGTCAGGAAACAACAGGTGTTGGAGAGGATGTGGAGAAATAGGAACACTTTTACACTGTTGGTGGGATTGTAAACTAGTTCAACCATTATGGAAAACAGTATGGCAATTCCTCAAGGATCTAGAACTAGATGTACCATATGACCCAGCCATCCCACTACTGGGTATATACCCAAAGGATTATAAATCATGCTGCTATAAAGACACATGCACACGTATGTTTATTGCGGCACTATTCACAATAGCAAAGACTTGAAATCAACCCAAATGTCCATCTGTGACAGACTGGATTAAGAAAATGTGGCACATATACATCATGGAATACTATGCAGCCATAAAAAAGGATGAGTTTGCATCCTTTGTAGGGACATGGATGCAGCTGGAAACCATCATTCTTAGCAAACTATCACAAGAAGAGAAAACCAAACACCGCATGTTCTCACTCATAGGTGGGAACTGAACAATGAGATCACTTGGACTCGGGAAGGGGAACATCACACACCGGGGCCTATCATGGGGGGGGAGGGGGGAGGGATGGCATTGGGAGTTATACCTGATATAAATGAATTGATGGGTGCTGACAAGTTGATGGGTGCAGCACACCAACATGGCACAAGTATACACATGTAACAAATCTGCACGTTATGCACATGTACCCTAGAACTTAAAGTATAATAAAAAAATAAAAATAAAATAAATAAATAAATAAAAATAAACAAACAAAACAAACAAAAACACACACAATAGTATTTGACAGTCATAAAGACTTATTTTTAAGTAGATATCTTTGAATGTTATACATCTAAGTCAAGAAATAAAAACAGACATAATTGAAGATGGCCGAATAGGAACAACTCCAGTCTCCAACTCCCAGCGCGAGCGACACAGAAGACCGGTGATTTCTGCATTTTCAACTGAGGTACTGGGGTCATCTCACTAGGGAGTGCCGGACAATCGGTGCTGGTCAGCTGCTGCAGCCTGACCAGCGAGAGCTGAAGCAGGGCGAGGCATCGCCTCACCTGGAAGCGCAAGGGGGAAGGGGATCCGTTTTCCTAGCCAGGGGAACTGAGACACACAACACCTGGAAAATCGGGTAACTCCCACCCCAATACTGCGCTGTAAGCATACAGGCATTCCAGGAGAATATATCCCACACCTGGCCGGGAGGGTCCCACGCCCACGAAGCCTCCCTCACTGCTAACACAGCAGTCTGCCGCGATCTATCCGCAAGGCAGCAGCGAGGCTGGGGGAGGGGCGCCCGCCATTGCTGAGGCTTAAGTAGGTAAACAAAGCCGCTGGGAAGCTCGAACTGGGTGGAGCTCACAGCAGCTCAAGGAAGCCTGCCTGTCTCTGTAGTCTCCACCTCTGGGGACAGCGCACAGCTGAAGACCAACAGGGGAAGTAGCGGGAGCCGGTGCAGACGCGAACGACTCTGTCTGACAGCTTTGGGGAGAGCCGCGGATCTCCCAACGCGGAGGTTGAGATCTGAGAACGGACAGACTGCCTGCTCAGGTGTGTCCCTGACCCCTGAGTAGCCTAGCTGGGAGAAATCCCCCACTAGGGGCAGTCTGACACCCCACACCTCACAGGGTGGAGTACACCCCTGAGAGGACACTTCCAAAGGAAGAATCAGACAGGTACACTCGCTGTTCAGCAATATTCTATCTTCGGCAACCTCTGCTGCTGATACCCAGGCAAACAGGGTCTGGAGTGGACCTCAAGCAATCTCCAACAGACCAACAGAGAGTCCTTCTGACTGTCAGAAGGAAAACTATCAAACAGGAAGGACACCTATACCAAAACCCCATCAGTTCGTCACCACCATCAAAGACCAGAGACAGATAAAACCACAAAGATGGGGAAGAAGCAGGGCAGAAAAGCTGGAAATTCAAAAAATAAGAGCGCATCTCCCCCTGCAAAGGAGCGCAGCCCATCACCAGCAACGGATCAAAGCTGGTCAGAGAATGACTTGGACGAGAGGAGAGAAGAAGGCTTCAGTCCATCAAACTTATCAGAGCTAAAGGAGGAATTACGTACCCAGCGCAAAGAAACTAAAAATCTTGAAAAAAGAGTGGAAGAATTGACAGCTAGACTCATTAATGCAGAGAAGATCATAAACGAAATGACAGAGATGAAAACCATGACACGAGAAATACGTGACAAATGCACAAGCTTCAGTAACCGACTCGATCAACTGGAAGAAAGAGTATCAGCGATTGAAGATCAAATGAATGAAATGAAGCGAGAAGAGAAACCAAAAGAAAAAAGAAGAAAAAGAAATGAGCAAAGCCTGCAAGAAGTATGGGATTACGTAAAAAGACCAAATCTACGTCTGATTGGGGTGCCTGAAAGTGAGGGGGAAAATGGAACCAAGTTGGAAAACACTCTTCAGGATATCATCCAGGAGAACTTCCCCAACCTAGTAGGGCAGGCCAACATTCAAATTCAGGAAATACAGAGAACGCCACAAAGATACTCCTCGAGAAGAGCAACTCCAAGACACATAATTGCCAGATTCACCAAAGTTGAAATGAAGGAAAAAATCTTAAGGGCAGCCAGAGAGAAAGGTCGGGTCACCCACAAAGGGAAGCCCATCAGACTAACAGCAGATCTCTCGGCAGAAACTCTACAAGCCAGAAGAGAGTGGGGGCCAATATTCAACGTTCTTAAAGAAAAGAATTTTAAACCCAGAATTTCATATCCAGCCAAACTAAGTTTCATAAGTGAAGGAGAAATAAAATCCTTTACAGATAAGCAAATGCTTAGAGATTTTGTCACCACCAGGCCTGCCTTACAAGAGACCCTGAAGGAAGCCCTAAACATGGAAAGGAACAACCGGTACCAGCCATCGCAAAAACTTGGCAAAATGTAAAGACCATCGAGGCTAGGAAGAAACTGCATCAACTAACGAGCAAAATAACCAGTTAATATCATAATGGCAGGATCAAGTTCACACATAACAATATTAACCTTAAATGTTAATGGACTAAATGCTCCAATTAAAAGACACAGACTGGCAAACTGGATAAAGAGTCAAGACCCATCAGTCTGCTGTATTCAGGAGACCCATCTCACATGCAGAGACATACATAGGCTCAAAATAAAGGGATGGAGGAAGATCTACCAAGCAAATGGAGAACAAAAAAAAGCAGGGGTTGCAATCCTAGTCTCTGATAAAACAGACTTTAAACCATCAAAGATCAAAAGAGACAAAGAAGGCCATTACATAATGGTAAAGGGATCAATTCAACAGGAAGAGCTAACTCTCCTAAATATATATGCACCCAATACAGGAGCACCCAGATTCATAAAGCAAGTCCTTAGAGACTTACAAAGAGACTTAGACTCCCATACAATAATAATGGGGGACTTCAACACTCCGCTGTCAACATTAGACAGATCAACGAGACAGAAAGTTAACAAGGATATCCAGGAATTGAACTCATCTCTGCACCAAGCGGACCTAATAGACATCTATAGAACTCTCCACCCCAAATCAACAGAATATACATTCTTCTCAGCACCACATCGCACTTATTCCAAAATTGACCACATAATTGGAAGTAAAGCACTCCTCAGCAAATGTAAAAGAACAGAAATTATAACAAACTGTCTCTCAGACCACAGTGCAATCAAACTAGAACTCAGGACTAAGAAACTCAATCAAAACCGCTCAACTACATGGAAACTGAACAACCTGCTCCTGAATGACTACTGGGTACATAACGAAATGAAAGCAGAAATAAAGATGTTCTTTGAAACCAATGAGAACAAAGATACAACATACCAGAATCTCTGGGACACATTTAAAGCAGTGTGTAGAGGGAAATTTATAGCACTAAATGCCCACAAGAGAAAGCAGGAAAGATCTAAAATTGACACTCTAACATCACAATTAAAAGAACTAGAGAGGCAAGAGCAATCACATTCAAAAGCTAGCAGAAGGCAAGAAATAACTAAGATCAGAGCAGAACTGAAGGAGATAGAGACACAAAAAACCCTCCAAAAAATCAATGAATCCAGGAGTTGGTTTTTTGAAAAGATCAACAAAATTGACAGACCGCTAGCAAGGCTAATAAAGAAAAAAAGAGAGAGGAATCAAATAGATGCAATAAAAAATGATAAAGGGGATATCACCACTGACCCCACAGAAATACAAACTACCATCAGAGAATACTATAAACGCCTCTATGCAAATCAACTAGAAAATCTAGAAGAAATGGATAATTTCCTGGACACTTACACTCTCCCAAGGCTAAACCAGGAAGAAGTTGAATCCCTGAATAGACCAATAGCAGGCTCTGAAATTGAGGCAACAATTAATAGCCTACCCACCAAAAAAAGTCCAGGACCAGATGGATTCACAGCTGAATTCTACCAGAGGTACAAGGAGGAGCTGGTACCATTCCTTCTGAAACTATTCCAATCAATAGAAAAAGAGGGAATCCTCCCTAACTCATTTTATGAGGCCAACATCATCCTGATACCAAAGCCTGGCAGAGACACAACAAAAAAAGAGAATTTTAGACCAATATCCCTGATGAACATTGATGCAAAAATCCTCAATAAAATACTGGCAAACCGGATTCAGCAGCACATCAAAAAGCTTATCCACCATGATCAAGTGGGCTTCATCCCTGGGATGCAAGGCTGGTTCAACATTCGCAAATCAATAAACGTAATCCAGCATATAAACAGAACCAAAGACAAGAACCACATGATTGTCTCAATAGATGCAGAAAAGGCTTTTGACAAAATTCAACAGCCCTTCATGCTAAAAACGCTCAATAAATTCGGTATTGATGGAACGTACCTCAAAATAATAAGAGCTATTTATGACAAACCCACAGCTAATATCATACTGAATGGGCAAAAACTGGAAAAATTCCCTTTGAAAACTGGCACAAGACAGGGATGCCCTCTCTCACCACTCCTATTCAACATAGTGTTGGAAGTTCTGGCTAGGGCAATCAGGCAAGAGAAAGAAATCAAGGGTATCCAGTTAGGAAAAGAAGAAGTCAAATTGTCCCTGTTTGCAGATGACATGATTGTATATTTAGAAAACCCCATCGTCTCAGCCCAAAATCTCCTTAAGCTGATAAGCAACTTCAGCAAAGTCTCAGGATACAAAATTAATGTGCAAAAATCACAAGCATTCTTATACACCAGCAACAGACAAGCAGAGAGCCAAATCAGGAATGAACTTCCATTCACAATTGCTTCAAAGAGAATAAAATACCTAGGAATCCAGCTTACAAGGGATGTAAAGGACCTCTTCAAGGAGAACTACAAACCACTGCTCAGTGAAATCAAAGAGGACACAAACAAATGGAAGAACATACCATGCTCATGGATAGGAAGAATCAATATCGTGAAAATGGCCATACTCCCCAAGGTTATTTATAGATTCAATGCCATCCCCATCAAGCTACCAATGAGTTTCTTCACAGAATTGGAAAAAACTGCTTTAAAGTTCATATGGAACCAAAAAAGAGCCCGCATTGCCAAGACAATCCTAAGTCAAAAGGACAAAGCTGGAGGCGTCACGCTACCTGACTTCAAACTATACTACAAGGCTACAGTAACCAAAACAGCATGGTACTGGTACCAAAACAGAGATATAGACCAATGGAACAGAACAGAGTCCTCAGAAATAATACCGCACATCTACAGCCATCTGATCTTTGACAAACCTGAGAGAAACAAGAAATGGGGAAAGGATTCCCTATTTAATAAATGGTGCTGGGAAAATTGGCTAGCCATAAGTAGAAAGCTGAAACTGGATCCTTTCCTTACCCCTTATACGAAGATTAATTCAAGATGGATTAGAGACTTAAATGTTAGACCTAATACCATAAAAACCCTAGAAGAAAATCTAGGTAGTACCATTCAGGACATAGGCATGGGCAAGGACTTCATGTCTAAAACACCAAAAGCAACGGCAGCAAAAGCCATAATTGACAAATGGGATCTAATTAAACTAAAGAGCTTTTGCACAGCAAAAGAAACTACCATCAGAGTGAACAGGCAACCTACAGAATGGGAGAAAATTTTTGCAACCTACTCATCTGACAAAGGGCTAATATCCAGAATCTACAAAGAACTCAAACAAATATACGAGAAAAAAACAAACAACCCCATCAAAAAGTGGGGAAAGGATATGAACAGACATTTCTCAAAAGAAGATATTCATACAGCCAACAGACACATGAAAAAATGCTCATCATCACTGGCCATCAGAGAAATGCAAATCAAAACCACAATGAGATACCATCTCACACTAGTTAGAATGGCAATCATTAAGAAGTCAGGAAACAACAGGTGTTGGAGAGGATGTGGAGAAATAGGAACACTTTTACACTGTTGGTGGGATTGTAAACTAGTTCAACCATTATGGAAAAGAGTATGGCAATTCCTCAAGGATCTAGAACTAGATGTACCATATGACCCAGCCATCCCACTACTGGGTATATACCCAAAGGATTATAAATTAGTCTACTACAAAGACACATGTACACGTATGTTTATTGCGGCACTATTCACAATAGCAAAGACTTGGAATCAACCCAAATGTCCATCTGTGACAGACTGGATTAAGAAAATGTGGCACATATACACCATGGAATACTATGCAGCCATAAAAAAGGATGAGTTTGCGTCCTTTGTAGGGACATGGATGCAGCTGGAAACCATCATTCTTAGCAAACTATCACAAGAAGAGAAAACCAAACACCGCATGTTCTCACTCATAGGTGGGAACTGAACAATGAGATCACTTGGACTCGGGAAGGGGAACATCACACACTGGGGTCTATCATGGGGAGGGGGGAGGGGGGAGGAGGGAGGGATTGCATTGGGGAGTTATACATGATATAAATGATGAATTGATGGGTGCTGACGAGTTGATGGGTGCAGCACACCAACATGGCATAAGTATACATATGTAACAAACCTGCACGTTATGCACATGTACCCTAGAACTTAAAGTATAATAAAAAAGAAAAAAAAAAAAAAAAAAAAGAAATAAAAACATTGAATGCATAAAAATTAGAGGATATGAGAACAAAACCAATTGTTTTGTCTAGAATAATTTTGCTGAGAACTAGGTTTCATCAAAATAATTCACTGTGGTGCTGTGAGGGTCAGCCACTAAACAAATAAAACACCGATTGCCAATTTGCTTCTATAGCATGTATTATTTTTTTAAAATTGAATTCTTGGCTCCATTTTATCACATGAAGAGTGATTAAAAGGCTGAGTGCTTTACAGCATGACACAAGTACTGTAAAAATTTGTATGTCTGTAAAAATTCAGATGTGCATATCAGAACCCTTTTTCATTGCTCAGTTCATTGTTACAGGTAGTTTCTTGAAAGATCTGAGTGCAAAAGTTGAAAGTCAGTGTAATGTAGGGTATAAGGTCATGGACCCTTTGGCTGCACTACCTGGATTCAAATCCCAGCCCTGCCACCCACTAGTCATATTGGTGTGGGATAGTTTGTTAAAATAGCTGGGGCTTATCTTCCTTATCTGAAAATGATGGTAGATAAGTACCTAACTTATGTAGTGATGATTAGAATAGTTTATAGAGTACTCAGAAGAGTATGTAGCGCATAGTAAACACCATATATAGAGTTAATATTATTATGTTTTACATATATAATTTTTCTTATTCTAAGATGCTCAAGAAAACTAGGAATTTGACTGTAAGCTTGAACAACTTTAGGACTGAGGTTCTATTTCCAATAGGTCACATGGTGTTTGTCAGGTAGGAGACATTAAATAGATGTTGATAATTTAATAGAGCAGAGCCACATAGTATAGTAGCTGCGGATAATATAATAAATATGCCTTGAATAAGTTGAAAAGTGGAAAAATCTCATAGCTTTTATAAAGAAGATTTATTACAATATAAGATGCAGGTGCAAGGTTTAAATATCTATGTCGCTAGCCATTTCTGGCTAAAGTATGACGAACTTCGGTATTGAGGGATCCGATGTTGAAACGAAGACAGGCATAACTTTGCAATTATACAGACTAGGGCATTTACTGTCAGGGAGACCTTAGATAATTCACTTTATCTCTCTGCTTAGCTGTAAGAATGAGAATCAAAGGTAAAATGCAGAGCTGTTATCATTCAAGCTACAGTTTCTGGTGAGGTGGCATCTCAAATTATTTGTTTGATTTTGTAGTCTAAATTGATCTCAACCGTACAACAAATTCATCTACAAATTAATGCACAAAGTGATTTTCAAATGATCACTTCTTTAAAAACCTTGTTATTCAGGTATTATTTCTAGTGGAAATATTTCTGTTTGAATAAATTCTATTACCTGTCTAATCATTGCTTTGTCTCTCTCTGCAATCATATATGCCTATTAAAAAGGAAAAGGGAAAACAAACGATCGGTCCTCCAAACAAGAGTGTCTATTTCTCTGTTCTAGATCAGTGGTTCTCCAAGCAACTTCTGTATCTATTAGAATGACTTGGGGGAACTTCTTTAAAAATACAGATTCCTGCCTTCACTTAAAAGAAAAAAAAAACTCCCTAACTGGTTATTTTTATGTATACCAAAATAGGAGAATTGTTACCCCTGATGAGAGAACTAATGAGATAACAATAATTTCTTAAATCTGGTAAAATTAATTTAGAGACATTAGGAAGTGTAGCCGTATTTTAAATCAACTCAGACTTATCTTCCACACCCTCTTTCTCTTCTGTTCTCTTCTTTCTCTTTTCTACCTCTTTAGCATAGTATTTCTCCAACTTTTCTTTCAATCTCTCTTCTCTTCCAAACTCATCTTTCTTAGAATCCTGGCTTACTGACCAGCATAGTACACTTTCCAGTGTCCTAGTTTTTACCTTTTACCCTGATTATAATTTGCTGCATTTTTAACACACATACACACAATTGTTGCTAGCCTTTGTGGAACCATGGCACAGAAATCTACTTACATAGTTTATGAAATAGTGTAAATATATACATATAATCATGTAAATGTTGGAATTGAAATGGATCACTTAAGGGCTCAAGAAGACCATAGCTAGAAGGTGGTTCTGGATTTATGGTATATCTAGGATTCTTGGCAGTAAGATTTGGGTATTAGATATAGTAGGACCTAGAACTGTCAACAGTATTATTTCATTCTGTATTGTCAAGCAACCTTCTCTTCAGCTTCTCCAAAGTTTTAGCTCTCTCATGCCTTGTACATGGCTTTGACCTGCCCAGATCATGACTTTTCTTCACAGCATTTTCCTGGCTTCTGTCTCACTACCAACTGCCAAGACTTCCTTATCTTGTTCTAGTTCAAAGTTTGAAGGAGTGTGATGGCAGAGATAAGCTTTCTGAAATAGTTCATACCACACACAGCTCACAGTACCGTCTAAGCTCTGACTACCCTGACTTAAGGCTCCCCCACTTGTCTGTCAGCTGTCCTTATGCTGTAGGAAAACAGGATATGGAAGGTTTTTCTTTAGCAGTAGCTTGAGGAAAAAAACTATCTTACAAAGAGAAGCAGCCTGGACATTAATTATGAACAGCTTATCCACACTGTCATTAACCTCTTTTCTGACAAGCATCAGGCTTTTGGGATGTAAATATGGAAAATGCTTCCATATTACCTATAAAATATCAGGAGGCTGAGTATGTCTGTGTACAATAGTTATTTGCAAAGCTTTTTAGGATCCTCATGTCTGGAAGGAGTGGGCAGAATGCTGCACTGCGTGTGATGTGACTTGAGGACCACCAGAATGCCTTCTGCCCCACCCCAAATCTTTGTTCTTCTTCGACTAGGCTGTTATTTTCTTATACCCATGGGTATGGAATTTTTCTCCAAGAGTATGTCTGTCAAAATGGCAATAAAAGCTTTATGATAGGGAGAGGTGAGTACTCTTTCCTCTTTGCAACCATACTTTCAGTGCTTTCTTGGATAGTATTTAGTGTGGATGGTGCATTGTTTCCTAATAGCTTTCTGGTCTGAGAACTACTGAGGGTAAGGATTTCATTTTGCTCATCTATTTGTTCTCAGCATTTCAGTACAGTACCTGTCATAGAAAATTCGCATTCAAAGCATACTGAAATAAATGCAATCAAAGAATAAATAATTTCCAGTCACTCACTAATGTTTTGAACAGTAATTTGTTTAGCATCATAGATTAGCTATAGAAGTATGCATGGAGAATGAGACAAGAGCAGGTAAATGTTCATAGGCTAAAGGTAGATAGAATGAGCTTAGATTTAAGGAATGCATTTCCATAAGGGGCTTTTAAATTCTTGGGCATGGCAGGAGAGTATTCAGAACTGGATGAGGGGTAAGTGGAGTTAAATGAAAGAAAGAAAATACTTCAGAACTATTTAGAAATTATGAAGTCTTGATTTTACTAGAAATTTGCAAGTCCAGAGATGAAAATATTAGAATATTACCCCTAATTAAACCTCATTTTATAGTTCAGAAAATATGTCCTAACAATATGTCCAAAAGGAGCAATCAGTATTGATAATCCCAGAGTTTAAGGTCATTAGTAAAGTTAAAATAGGGCACAGAAAAAAGATAAATGAAAGAGAGGCCTGCTTTTCTATGATTTTCTTAAATACAAAGTAAAGTTTAGTTTTCTTTTTTTTTTTTTTTTGAGACGGAGTCTTGCTCTGTCGCCAGGCTGCAATGCAGTGGTGCGATCTCAGCTCACTGCAACCTCTGCCTCTCAGGTTCAAGCGATTCTCCTGCCTCAGCCTCCCATGTAGCTGGGACTACAGGCGCCCGCCACCACGCCCAGCTTTGTTCTTGTATTTTCAGTAGAGATGGGGTTTCACCATGTTGGCCAAGATGGTCTCGATCTCTTGACCTCGTGATCCGCCCGCCTTGGCCTCCCAAAGTGCTGGGATTACAGGCGTGAGACACCGTGCCTGGCCTACTTTGGTTTTCTTTAGGCTTATTTTGGTCTATTACTGTGTTACTGTTGTCTAGCTTAAAAAATGGGATAACATTCAGTACATCACACTCAGATACCACCCCACCTTTGTCAAGGGATTATTGGCATGTTGAATAATTATTTCAACAAAAATTGTTTAAGGCATTCAATTATCTTTCTGTGTCAGGTATTGGAGGTTTTGTCACTATGAATAATCTTTATTTAACAGTGTGTATTCTTGAATAATATATAATTAACAAAAATTGCTAATTAATGTGCTCAGTGAGAGAAAACTCCTCTTAAACCTGTGTGGGCTAAAAATGAAGAGAAACTGAAACAATCTCATTTCTGTGGAAACAAAAGTACTAATAATTCTGTTTTATTTAAATGTGATAATGTCATTTCACTGTCATAGATTTTACCTTTGATAATGATCCATCTACTTGCTTTCTATAAAAATTAATCTCTGGCGGCCAGGCGCGGTGACTCACGCCTGTAATCCTAGCACTTTGGGAGGCCAAGGTGGGCGGATCACGAGGTTAGGAGATCGAGACAGCCCCTGGCTAACACGGTGAAACCCCGTCTCTACTAAAAATACAAACAATTAGCCAGGCATGGTGGTGGGCGCCTGTAGTCCCAGCTGCATGGGAGGTTGAGGCAGGAGAATGATGGGAACCTCGGAGGTGGAGCTGGCAGTGAGCCGAGATCGCGCCACTGCACTCTAACCTGGGCGACAGAGCGAGACTCCGTCTCAAATTTTAATCTCTAGCAAAAAATTAAAAAAAAAAAAAAGTGTATGCTTTTGAAGTTATTTGGAAAAGTCTTCTTTTCTGAGTGAAAATAAAACATCTTTAGTCACCAATTATGCTTGTAACATTGGAGAGTGCAGAAAGTACATGATACTCTATTGTATAGGATCTAATATTAGATGGTAAAAAAAATTTCCACAGGTAACATCCTTATATTTTTATTGTAAAAGAAATGCATATAAACTGTAGAAAAAAAGTTAAACATTACAAAATAGAGGATAAATTCTTACAGCCTTAAGCTATCCATCTCTGGCAGTATCATATAGTGCTTAGAGAAATATAAACTAGGATTAACTTTCTATAAGATAATTTATCCTTTATCTTTGAAAGGTTCATTATTTTTTTTTTACCCAGCTGTTAAGTATGGCACTCTTTTATGTAAAAAGGAATCAAAAGAACTTATTAATTCCTTTGCTAGTAAATTTAGGGTGGTTAGAAAATGTCAAGGGATCAATAACTCATCATGTTAAAAATATACAGTCTCTTTTTCATTACCAATTTTTTGAAGAGTGCTCAATATTTTCTACTTATGCCTCCACACAGTCCTAACAATATGCTTTCTATTTTCATTACTTCATTGAGATTTCTCACCAAAGAACTCTTAATTATCTGAACTAGAGGCCTATTCATTTTATTTTATTGCCCATAATATTTTTGTAATTCTGGGACTTAGGACCTTTCTTCCATTATGGAAAGTATCTTCTCCACTGTCTTCCAGGATAATGTATGGCATTGTCCTATCTCTGTGACCTGCTGTGCTTCCAAGTAAACTCTTTTTTCTCTCATAAGTATTCCCCCACCCCCACACTTTAGATACATTATCTCATTAAGTCTTACAACACTCTAAAGGAGTTCTCAAGCTCATATTTTTGTTTCCCTAGTAGAAAAACACTGCTAAAAACTCTGCTTAGACTTTCACCTCTTAAAAGCTGGTTTCCAATGCTTCCCCACCCGCCCCTTGATCAACACATGTGTAGTTTTAGAAATCAGCAAATGCTCTGAGGGAATAAAGTGGTAAATTTAGGACTCACATTGTTACTTTCTATTAGGGATATTGATCCCTCAAATTCTAACTGCTTTGGTTGCATCCTGATACATGCAAAGCTATTAAAAATCACATATTTTGTTTTGTTTTATAGTGGTTTCGAGAAGGAGATTTGATTTGATTCAAGCTGTTCTATCTAGGCCAGAAAGGGAAATTCTCAGCAGTGTTGCTCTAGTGGACCACCTGACAACTCTATATTACTGGTCCATGGTGAGATCAGAAGCTTGTGCCAGGATATATACCAACACTACTTCCTCCATCTAAAAATTCTTATATGTCCCCCACCCTATAAATGTTAGCTGCACTAAACAATTTGCTTTCCTTACATGCCTTAGTTGATCCTACATTATGACAGAAGGTCCTTGTCTCATTACAGACCATAAAGAAATAGTTCAATGATCATCTATCTAATGATCTCCCTAGTTACGAGACCAGAAAAATGAAGCATAAAATAGCAAAGAGTAAACCTAACCGCATGTCAGTAACCCACAGCCTACTTGAATAAGGATTCCTTTTTATGGAATGCATATCTTAAGACAGATTTATCAGTTCAGCAAAGTGCTTACAATACCTGTAATTGTTCTGAGAACTCTTGGTAATTTGATATTTTTCATAATTATTATAATATAAAATTATTATAAAATATTACAATGCAAAATTATTGTATTAAAATTATTACAATTCCTATCTCCTGTCACAGGCTAGTTCTCATTTCTTCTCTCAGAACCTCATCCTGAAATGTCAGTGTTATATGTGTTATGTAGGACTGACTTCTCTTCTCACTGTGCAGCTTATGGAATTCCTATGGTTCAAATTGCCCACATTCTGATGGCGTTCCCTCATCTGGATCATTAGCCATAACCTTTCTCATGAATTTCCCAAATCATATTGCTTACTTGTATGTCTCCTGCAGGCACCTCCGTCAACATGTATATAAACTGAACTTTTTATTTACTTCTCTTAATTCCCCAAACCTATTTTCTCATTGAGAATACCACTATCCTCTTTCTTAACCAAGTTATAACTGGTAATAGGCACATCTATGACTCCAGTCTCTTTACTTCTGCAACATCTAATGCATTCTCGATCCCTATTAGTCTACTTCCTAAGTTTCTCTTAGTTTTATTCTATTGTTTTTGCTCCCAGTTGACCCTAGAATAATTCAAACTATTTTCCTACCTATATTGTTAAAGTAGCTTCAAAATTGGAATCCTTAAATAAGGTCTTGCACTTTCTCATCAACATAAGAGAAAAATATTTGCAAAAGTAATACTTTAAGCATTCAAATATTATTATATCACTCAACTCTTCAAAATTATTCATTGCATTTCTATTGTTTGCGGGTGAAATCCAGTTACCTCCATGCTTTTCTTCCATGGTGTGCTATGGCCTTTATTTATCACCCATCCTCAATACCCACTTTCCTCACATCGTATCTCCTAGTTAGACACTGATTTCAAATTCGTTAAATGCCTAACTTTATTGAATCCAGGCCTTCCACACTTTTCTAAGGGTTTTTGCTTTTTATAGGATTTCTTCAAAACTGGCTGTTTATGACATCTGAGTCTAGCTTCATATCCAGATTACCAGTCGTGTCTTTAGACATATCTGGAATACTACTTCCAGTGTGATCCATGCGCTTCCATTACTGTGGCATCCTCAATTTTATTTGCTAATTTGCCAAGTCGATACATGCATGGCATACATATGCAATAAGGAATTAATATATTTTAATTCATTAATTAAAATATCAGTAATGTAATCTTAACTTCATGTATTCATAGAATGTTAAGAAAGCTGAAGAGATCAGAGGTTTGGTAAACCCTAAATCTTACCACTGGCTGCCAAAAATAACCTAGTCTCACTTCTTTTCATTAGTTTGGATTTCCTAGTACAGTTAATTGAATGTGTTTTATCAGAAAAGAAATAGTCCATTTATAGGTATATTACAGAAACAAAGAAAACAAAGTCCCTACTTAATTTATTTTTAATAACCTTATGGGAATATGATTCATATACCTTATAACTACTTAAAATATTTAATTCAATGCTTTTAAAAGTATCTTCACAGCATGGTGCAACTATCACCACTGACTTCAGTGTATTTTTTCCTTACTAGAGGAAACAATGTACCCACTAACAGACAATCTTCACTGTGCCCCATCCCCTCCGCCTATTCATTTTATGAGACTAGTATTAAGCTAATACCCAAACAAAACTGGGGAAAAAAAAAAAGAAATACTTTTGCTGTTGCACCTCAAACTGCAAAAGTTACAGCCACAGTGCATAAATGCTTAGTTAATATGGAAAAGGCAATACATTTGTGGGTGAAGGACATGAAGAGGAATGTGTTTTGATTGATGGCAATTGGGTTCAGTACTCTCTGTGGTTTTAGGCATCCACTGGGGGATCTTAGCATGTTTTACCCCCGTATAAGGGTGAGGGGTATTATTTTCCTACCTTTTGGAACTTCACATCATAGCAGACTATACAATATTATTTATATTCTAAATGTACTTGTTTGTATCCAGCCTTATGCGTAAGACACAAAAATATGCATCATTTTATCATAATAACTGCCAATTTTTGAGAGCTTACTACCATTCAGAAATTTGAAAAACCCTCATTTTTGATTCTTAGGAAAGCCACATGAGGTAAGTAATATATCCATTTTACAGGCAAGGGAAGTGGAGTGCATAAATATTAAGTAATTTTTCAAGTCAGACTGCAGTTAATTTCAGGGGAGAGTGAGAGCTTAATAAAGCAAAAATCCAAGATGTCTGTGTAACTTCTTAAGAAATTTTCAGAGAAGGCAAGTTGTATTTTGAGATTTTAATTCTCTTAGTTCCATTGGTTTGATGTAAATAAATGTTTTGGGTCTGGTCTTCCCAGATTTCCTGGGAGATATGCTTTATGAGCAAATGGACTGGACACTGGGACCCAATCAGTACCCAGTCAAGGAGGAGACAGTCTCCATTTGCTATGTGAGTACAGTCATTGACCCTCTGTATCCATGGGAGATTGTTTCTAGGGCCCCCCTATGCATGCCACTATTCAAGGATGCTCAAGTCCCTTTTATAAAATGGCATAGTACAGTACATGCCGAAGTGGGCAATCCAAGTAAGGTTGAAAATCAAGTAAGAATTATGATGTCAGAAAGACCTGAGGTCAAATTCTACCACTTAATTGTTTTAGGACTTGGACAAACTGCTTAATCGCTCTGAATCTCAGTTTCCTCATCTGGAAAATGGTAATAATAACTCAGAGTAGGTGAATTAGTCTGTTTTCATGCTGCTATAAAGAACTGCCCGAGACTAGCTAATTTATAAAGGAAAGAGGTTTAATTGATTCACAGTTCCTCATGGCTGAGGAGTCCTCAGGAAACTTACAGTCATGGCGGAAGGGGAAGCAAACACGTCCTTCTTTACATGGTGGCAGGAGAGAGAAGTGCATAGCGAAGTGGGAAAAGCCTCTTACAAAACCATCAGATTTCACGAGAACTCAACTCACTATCACAAGAACAGAATGCAGGAACTGCTCCCATGATCTAATTGCCTCCCATGAGGTCCCTCCCCCAACACATAGAGATTACAATTCGGATTACAATTCAAGATGAGATTTTGGGTGGGGACACAGCCAGACCATATCAGTAGAGTTGTGAGGATTAAAAGGATAATGTATGTGAAGAGCCCAGGACAGGACCTAAGACATAACAAATGCCCTATAAAACACAGCCATTAGAGATATCTTAGCATCTTACTTCTCCCTGACTCTGATCTCAGTACGTAGACGAGAAAAAGGATTATTTTATGTATTGAAAGGATTTGAGTTATTTCCATTCTTGTAATCTTCCAATTCTAGTGACTATGGGAAAAAACAAAACATTCAAATGATGATTGCTAATTTTCTTTACTTGTGCTTAAAAATATATTCTCTTCATATAACACATTGATTGAGTGTCTATTACGTGTTAGAAAATATGCTGTGCAGTGAGAATACAGTGGAGAATAAATTGGATATAATGTATGCACTTATGAAGAGAGAAAAAGCTATAAACTCATTTACTTCATTCAACAAATAATGTTGAACACCTACAATGTGTATCATTCTAAGCACTGAAGATAGAATGAGTAACAAAGCATACAAATTCTCGGCTCCTATAAAGCTTACATTTTAGTGGATGAGACAGAAAATAAACAGGAAATGAGAAGGATTATCCCAACTCTGATGTACTTATTTATCCTACTCTTGCTTCTTCTCTTCACAATTCTAGGCAGTAGAAGTTGAGGGATAGATTGGTATGGGCACCTTTAAAAAATTTAATATTTTGTACATCACATTCTCCTAGGAAAAGGTGCATTTTTTGCAGCACCATTCAAGCCATATGATTTAAGTCCTCCAGGCTTGGAAAAAAGAATGTTAAGATTAATCTCTCTCTCTCTCTCTCTCTCTCTCTCTCACACACACACACACACACACACACACACACACACACAACTACAGGTATCAGAAGACACATATGAACTCCTTCTTTACATTCCTGCTTTAATAATCCTAACCCCATCATCCACTTTCCATTCACAGAATCTGGCAGACACATGCCTAGGCCTGGTGGTGAGAAGAGCATATATTATTATCACGATTACTCTATTGTTTCAATAAAAATAATGTATGCAAGCACACTGAGATATTTTACTAAGATTTCTATGCACAAAATGGGAAGCTAAAGAAATAACTAGGAAGAAGTTTGTTTAATGTTGGAAGAATTCATGTAATAGTTGAGCTATGCCACCAAACTAACAAAATAACAAAAAAGCTATTTATGGCTACTTTACAATAGCTCCCCAAATAACATTACATCATATAGATGTAAATAAAATGTTGACTTTTATCACTTTGCCTTAAGGAAGGCAATACAGATGGTTAAATCAAATAGCTTACCGTAATTTTCTCTGCCTTGCCATAAATATCCCAAACTATTACTGTGCTGATGGGTTTACTGGCACTGACCATGCAGTTTTCTCCACCACTCTCTGCCCAATGAATTCCTTCATTGAAGCATGTGTTTGATTTCTAAGTTGATAGTGGTGTAGACTCAAGCAAATTTGAAGAAATCACTTAAAATGTGATTTCAGTATGAGAAACAAAATGTACTGTTAAAAATTATGAGGTGATATATTTCACTTATGCATGCATATTTTCAATAATATATCCTTACTCTTTTTCATCACTGCATCAGAAAGAACAATGAAATGCTATTTGAATAAAGTCTAGTAAGAATCAATATAATCATCAGTAACATCAGCAAAATAAGATTTTACCACACAAAGAGAGTTTACCATTCTCAGCACTAGTTTTGGTGTGTGTGTTTTTTCAATATCTGCTACATTTATGCAAAAGATAAGAAAATGTTTAACAGCTTCTTTCCTTTGACTGTAGATAGGTAAGAAATCTTTGTTGGGAGATTCATTTATTCTCATATTTTCTCTAACTTGTGTGTAATACATCTTATCTATTGGGAGATTATAAACTCCATGTTGGTAATAACGCCATCATTTGATTTTTGCACATCCTAGAGTATATAATATAGTGCAGGGTACCTACTAGGTATTAAGCAAATATTTCACAAATTTAAATTTAATTGAAAATAAATACTTCCATTACACTCACTATATATAAAAACATAACCACCTCAAGTTGCATGATTACATCTCCTCCCAGTATTTCCTGCCTGCTATTCACTCTAATTAGATTTTTTCTCATTGTGAAGAAGGTCCCTAACTGTAAATGGATTCGGAAAAATTTTCATTACTACAGTAGATTTTTGTAGCAATGGTAATACCAGATGTTAATATTAGTTTTTATTCTGTGTCAGGGTTTTCTTGAAGTTAACAAATGACGGGAAGAACGATGAGTCTTAAACTGTAACCTGACATCTAAATATCAAGTATTGTGATTGGTATACCCACATTCTGTCCCAAGGGTTTGTCACACTTTGATCTGCCCATATACTGGAGCCACATGAGGAGTGACATTAAGGTATTACATCCTATGTGTATAAATGCTGTATGTTATTTCTTTTTTTTCCCCCTTTTCCTTTTTTTTTTTTTTTTTTTGAGATGGTGTTTCACTCTTGTTGCCCAGGCTAGAGTGCAATGGTGTAATCTCAGCTCGCCGCAACCTCCGCCTTCCGGATTCAAGCAATTCTCTTGCCACAGCCTCCCAAGTAGCTGGGATTACAGGTGCGTGCCACCACAGCCCGCTAATTTTGTACTTTTAGTAGAGACAGGGTTTCTTCATGTTGGTCAGGCTGGTCTTGAACTTGCCACCTTAGGTGATCTGCCTGCCTCAGCCTCCCAAAGTGCTGGGATTACATATATGAGCTACCGTGCCCGGCCTATATTTCTTAATTCCTGGTACTTCATTTTTCTTTTCTTTTTGAGATGGAGTCTTGCTCTGTTGCCCAGGCTGGGGCAGAGTGGCACAATGTCAGCTCACTACAATCTCTGCCTCCCAGGTTCAAGTGATTCTCCTGCCTCAACCTCCCTAATAGCTGGGATTACAGATGCGTGCCATCATGCCCGGTCAATTTTTGTATTTTTAGTAGAGATAGGGCTTCACCATGTTGTTCCAGGCTGGTCTCCAACTCCTGACCTCAGGTGATCGCCCACCTCGGCCTCTCAAAGTACTGAGATTACAGGCTTGAGTCACCATGCCCAGCCAATTTCCACTACTTGAAATGTGGGTCAGTAATGTATTAATAAGCAGAAGAATGGGATTATTTTTCTCAATTACCATTTCCTGCCCTTTAAAAAAAAAAAAAAAAAAGATATGTCATTGATTTTCTTTTGGTTTCTCAGCAGTATCTGACAGAAATTGAGGTAACATTCCTGACCTTCATGATGTTATACAACGTGTGAAATTAAATCATGATGACAGAAAAAGGAAGGAAAACAAATTGATGGCATTGTTCTGTAAAACTCAAGTGAGCTGAGTAAATACTTGACAGTGTAATGAGACATAGTAGAACAGAGGAAAGATATTAGATTCTTCTATATTCTAGTTAATTCTAACTGCAACTCATTGAAGAAAAAAACTGTAGGTATATGGGTGATATGGTTTGGATGTTTGTCCCCTCCAAATCTCATGTTGAAATGTAATCTTTAGTGTTGGAGGTGGGGCCTGGGAGGTGGTGTTTGGGTCATGGGGGCAGATCCCCCATGAAGTGTCCCCCTCACAGTAATGAGTTCTCACTCCGTTAGTTCACGTGTGAGCTGGTTGTTTAAAAGAGCCTGGCAGCGCTCTTGCTCCTTCTCTTATCTCGTGACAGGCCCCCCTACCCTTCACTTTCCACTGTGATTGAAAACTTCTGGAGGCCCTCACCAGAAACAGTTGCTGGTACTATCCGTCTTATACAGCCTGCACAACTCTGAACCAAAATAAACCTCTTCTCTTTATTAATTACCCAGCCTCAGGTATTCCATGATAGCAACACAAGATGGACTAATGCAATATGTTAAAATAAAGAGTAATATCTTGCCTAGTTGACAACAGTATGTCTGTACTCACCAACTAGATAAAGATACCTTCAAAAGCAGCAGACACCTGTTCACCTAGAAATTCATTTGTCATTTTGGGATGGGGTAAGTTATACATTGACATATACTGCATGAATATTAACGCAACATTATGATCCTGAACCCTTCAAATGTGCACATTTATCTTTAGTGCTTCTTAATATTGAAGAATAATTGGAGCTAACACTAATCTCTTCAGTGATTCTAAAATAACTGACAAAAATGGTAATCTTTAATAAAATAACTCTCCAACATATCCTTCCAAAGAGAAACTCATGAAAAATGAACTGTTGAACAATTACATAGGTGACTCTCATGAAAGATTTGCAGTTGACTAATATTATATGGAGAATATTAGTTCTTGACTTTTTATTAATTTCAAATTCCTTTTCTTTAAGAATATTTTTAATTTAACCTATTTTCTTTTATATCATAGGGATGTCATGCCTTCCTCTGTAGAGCAGTTTTATTCACAGATCTGTCTGCTAATTTTTTTTTAAATAATTCAGGATCTCTACCTATATTTCTCTGTCTGTAAAGCAGTTGTTATTCAGCAGCAGTGGTTGTTTAGAGAAGGTTAATGATATCCTATTAACATTATGACAGAAATGGGTCAATTGTGCCCTGTATGAAATGGAGCAAAGTGGCAATATATAATATGTTCATTCCTGGTCAATTATAGTAGGCCAGTGTTAAGGAGGCACTGAAGGGGTTAGGGTTGGAATAGGATTCTAATTATCTGGTTTAGTTTTTCCATTGCAAAAGATACAGAGCATATGAAAAGCATTTAGTCACCAGAAAATGTTGTAAATTGATGATTTATTCATAGGAGGTATGCAAGCTGTGTAAATGTTAAAATTCCTGTACTGAATTAGCACAAGAATTTTGAGAAAAAATTATATTTAAAGATAATAAATATTAAATTAGATTTGCTCATTTTTTCTGCCTGTGAATATAAAAGCTAAGGACAAAAATGTGTGACTGGAGTTGGAAAACTGAAAAATAATTAAAAAATGACTACATAAAATTTGATATTTCTTTGGATAGAACTTCAGTCTGCTATTGTTGCTTTTTCTGATTTTCTTAGCAGAATTTGAACAGATGAGGGCAGGTACTACTCATTTATTTGTCTTTAGAAATTAATGCAGTTCCAGAAGACACTGAATACTGAGTAAATTTTTGAGGATTAGATAAATACATGGGTCAATGAGGTGTTTTGTTTTGTTTTGTTTTGTTTGAGATAGAGTCTCATTCTGTCGCCCAGGCTGAAGTGCAATGGCATGATCTTGGCTCACTGGAACCTCCGCCTCCCAAGTTCAAGTGATTCTCCTGCCTCAGCATCCTGAGTAGCTGAGATTACACGTGTGTGCCACCATGCCCAGCTCATTTTTGTATTTTTAGTAGAGACAGTGTTTCACATGTTGGTCAGGCTGTTCTCAAACTCCTGACCTCGTGATCTGCCTGCCTTGGCCTCCCAAGGTGCTGGGATTACAGGCGTGAGCCATCGTGCCGAGCCTCAATGAGGTTTTAATTCAGTGAAGGCATTTTAGAAGTTTGAAGATTTTATTGGAAATGGAGTTAGGGGTTGGGTTTTATTATTCTGTTTAAAGGCCCATTTGTGGCCATTGGCTAATGTTGAGTTAGGGTTAGGTTTAAGCCCTATTTATTAGGTGCTTATGGGTAGCAGTGATTAAAAGTACAGATTTCATAGATTTCCTTGAAGTGGACTTCGTGGGTGGTATATGGAATATAATATTACTACCTTTGTATGCCATGACTCTATTTTCCATGTTAAAGAATCAGTACTCAGTTTCATGGGAAGAATTATCTGAATGATTTGTAGCAGGAAGTTTGTCACTCCAATTTACATATTAAATATGTGGCTTAGTATTCACTGGGCATCTGAGCATATGTATCTGTCTATATCTGTATATCTGTATCTATAGTCATGTCATCCATGTCTATATCTATATCATTAATCTATCTTTATCTCCAGCAGGAAATTCCAAAAGGCATCTGGAAACTGATTATTTATGGTTTACAAGTAAGTGTTCACCACATTTAATGCTCACAGGGGAACTTGATTTCTCTTTTTTTCCAATTTGGTACACCTCGTTGTTTCCCCATGACTAATATGATGATGCACCTAAATGAGAAAATAGAAGAATATTGCCAAAAAGTTAAATTAGTTTATCTATTATTCTGCTAGGAAAACTGCTATCAATTTACACATGGACTTTCTTATATAATAAACCATGTCAGAACAAGAATTGATTAGATTTTGGTTTGAGAGAGATGGGAGTATGCTTATTTCAGACTCAAATCATTTTACTCTTTCTCTTTTAATTTCATTTTTGAGGCCAAATAATGAAAATATTTCCCATGGGAAATAGCGTGTTAAATAATTACAAGCTATAACTCTCAATTTATCACAAGACTGTCATTTAATCTAATGAGCTTATTTTAGGCAGCCTTTACATAACACAAAAACAAAATGTCTATTAAAACAATCTTTCATCTTTTCTTAAATTTTGATAATTAATGAGTGCCTATTATTTGAATGTTTATTTCCTGAATTTGAGGTCTGAGGAGAGAAAGAATGAGGAAGATAATTAAGAAAACTCCCTTGATAAAGAAATTTATCTTTTGCTTATAAAGAAATGAGACGTAAGGACATGCTAAGGATTTGCTCAATATAGGTCTAATTGGTACAAAGGTGATGAAGGAATATTCCTGCCCTAGGAAATGTTGCTGCAGTAGGGCACACTTTACAGGAGATTTAAGAGAGCCAGGTATGGAAGAAGAGCTGCACTTACATCTTGTCCCAAAGGCACAGTTCTTAGTAACAGCAACATTCTGGGGATGGGATCTCTTTGTATAAAAGTAATTGGGTGAATTTAAGATGTGAGTAACAGAGGGCACAGATGTGAAAGGGCCACGTGTACTATATCACAATGAAATCTATGTTCTCAGCTATTGGGTAAGAGGGACGCTGTACATTTCTGAGACACCTCACCTGGTGATGTGACACAGACCTGTATCACTGAGGAGTGTGTGCTCCTGATCCCTATTAGTTGGTAATGTCCTGCTCAATCTTGTACATGTGTCATCAAAATTGAGCAGGACATTGTCAACTAAAGCCCCAGTGGATTGCCTGGGAGCCACACATGCTATTTACTGCACCACTGTTTAAAAACAACTGTCTTCTTTCTGATGACCAAGTTCAATTACCCCTGACAGAATGGTGATTCTACGTTGATTATTTGTCTTTTGTCATAAAAAGTTCAAAATGAGTGCCTGGTAATGACAGCTTTAATTTTAATGGGATTCTTACTACATCATTTTATGAAAGCCTTCTTTCTTTGGACTTCAGGGCCTCTAAACCAAGAGAGCCTAAATTTGCAGGGACAAAAATGATAAATTATCCAAGTGGCTTACTGGGAGTAATAGTAAATGGTACCAATCATGCTTCAACGCCTTGACTTCTAGAGATATGTATGCTACTTATGGGAAAACATCACCATAGAGTGGTCATTGATGAAGGGTATATATTACATCCTAGAAGACAATTTCCATCCTGCAAGAACAGCCTTCGTAAGCAGCACCTTCGAAAAGCCATTTCAGTTTTCTGTAGGCTGAGAATCGATACCCTGGACATATGCCAAGTGTTGTATTTCCTTTCTTGTAAAATTATTACCTATTTGTAGCATTGTTTTGTAGGATCCCAATGTTTCAGTGGATGACACTTTCAAAAAACTTCAGATAGTGGTGCTAGCCATGGCCCTAAGAGAAAGTTAAGCAAAAACATTCCTAGATATATACTGATTTTAGTTATGATAAATACCTGTACCTTCCAGGGTAGAAGAGGTTCAGTATAATAAATTTGTCCTGATATGGCTGATTGGATTTCTCAAGCTGTTGTAATGCCATGTTGAGGACTAAGCATTGGTCCCTGTTGCTGGGAGACGTTGGCGGTGGAAGACAAGGTATCAGCCTAGGTCCTAGGTCAGTAAAAATCCATGTTTTTGAGCTCATGCATAATTTTCACCTTTACCTTCATGGTTACTCCATCCATGGGCCCACGATGCCAGCACAGGGGCTGGCTGATATCAGCTGATGAAAATCCTTCTTCTTTTTTTTTTTAGATAGAGTCTCGCTGTTGCCCAGGCTGGAGTGCAGTGGCATGATCTTGACTCACTGCAACCTCCACTGCCTGAGTTCAAGCAATTCTCATGCCCCAGCTTTCCAAGTAGCTGGGACTATAGTCATGCGCCACTGTGACCGGCTAATCTTTTTGTATTTTTGATAGAGGCAGGGTTTTTCCATGTCGACCAGATTGAACTCGAACTCCTAGCCTCAAGTGATTTGCCTGCCTTGGCTTCCCAAAATGCTGGGATTACAGATGTGAGCCATGGCGGCTGGCCTGTTGGGCTGCTTCATGCTTCCTCCATAATGGATCCTGGTTTGGTGCCATAATCCCAAAAGACACAGTCTAAATGGCATAATCCACCATGTCGAAATCCTGAAAGTCTAAAATCTTGAAAATCAAAATCCTGAAAGATCAAAATCCTGAAAATATAATTCTGAAAATAGTAATTCCTGAAACACTTTATAAATACGTTAATTTGCATTTTAAATGTGGATTTATTTGTTAAATGTATAAAAACACAACAGAACACTTCATAGACCACTTTACACAATAAAATAGAAAATAATAACATTATTTTTGCAAGCATAAACACTCAGTTTTTTTCATCTTTATGAAGCCAAATACAGTGCTAGATGCTGTTTCGATCGGTCCAGAATTTAATACTGCAGATGAAATGGCCTTGCTCCAGAGCTCTAGGGATCTATATCGTTATTCTTTTTTTTTGGAATTTGCCATACATTCCACTAGGGATGTTTTCCTACCACCCATACCTCTAATTTGATAAGATCTGCCAGGTCATATGGATCAAGTTTTAGGACTGTTTCTCTTACAGGTCTAGTTTTGCTTTGGACTCCACTCCAAGCTGGAAGCTTTCCTTATCACTAGATAAATAGATTGGAACAAAATCCCAAAAGTAAAATATGCTATTTCCAGAACCAAAAGAGGTACTCTAAGCTTTGTGTTTCTTTCTTATTAGAGGGAAGTGTAAAGTCAAATAATTTTATGTACATTTGTAGGAATGTTGCATCATGACCCAGATCATGAAATACTTACACTTTACTAATGTCACGAGCCCTTGAAACTTCATTTTTTTTTTTTTTTTTTTTTTTTTTTTTTGAGATGGAGTCTCGCTCTGCCGCCCAGGCTGGAGTGCAGTGGCCGGATCGCAGCTCACTGCAAGCTCCGCCTCCCGGGTTCACGCCATTCTCCTGCCTCAGCCTCCCGAGTAGCTGGGACTACAGGCGCCCGCCACCTCGCCCGGCTAGTTTTTTTTTCTTTTGTATTTTTAGTAGAGACGGGGTTTCACCATGTTAGCCAGGATGGTCTCGATCTCCTGACCTCGTGATCCGCCCGTCTCGGCCTCCCAAAGTGCTGGGATTACAGGCTTGAGCCACCGCGCCCAGCCGAAACTTCATTATTTTTATATTTCATTTTCTGAAGTGACTTGTCTTAACAAGTCATCCAATGTACTTGCCACTTTTAACTCCTATGGTTCAATTTATGTGACACTCTACATAGTAGACTAATTAATTGTTTTTGTGAAATGTCTAGATTGCCCAAGTTGCTTTGAGCTATATTAGGACGGAGAGTGGGAGAATTACTATCACTGGGATGAACACTACATGTATACTATTACTTATCCCATATAAATGTGAACTGTTTCTGATCTTAATTCCTGATAGAGATAGAAAAAAATTCATTCACCCCACCATATACCATGCACCTGAAGCTACGTTAATTTATTTTCACGAGATATCATATTTGGGACAGTAATTGCAATTTGGGCTATCACTTGATTAAGTTTGCAGGAGTCAACTGTCATAAACCAGTATCTATTTTTATTGGGGTGGGGGGAGTGTTGGAGAGAAGGCCAGACTTTTGAATTAAATAGAGAAATGTTGGGAAACACTGCTCTAGTGATCTTTGTGTCTCGATTGCACTAATCTCTGCTATTCTCTCAAGGATGTAATACTGGGTACTTTTTTCACATTTTTAATGTGTTAATGTTTATTAAGGTATTACTTAATTACAATAAAATTCATCTAGTTTAAGTGCATAGTTTGATGAATTTTGGTAACTGTGTACATGCCTATACTAACAATGTGGTTAATATACAGATCAATTTCTTCACTTCAGACACTTCCTCTGTGTTCCTTTGATGTTGATTTCCTCTCAATTCTCAGGTACAGGAACCCACTGATTTGATTTCTGTCACCATAGTTTTTACCTTTTCTATAATTTTATATAAATTGATTCATATGGCATATATTATTTTGTGTTTGATTTATAATTAGCATAATGACTTTCAGATTGAGGTATAGTGTTGCATTATTAATAATTATTTATTCCTGTCACAGAGTAATAGTTAACCCTAGATGACTATTTGATGGTATTTGAGTTGTATCTATTATAATTAACACTGACATGAATATTTTTGTACACATCTTTGGGTAGAGTTATGTTTTTACTTATCTTGAATACCCATGTAGGAATGAAATGTCTGTGGATAAAGATAGTTGTTTAACTCTGTAAGATATTGCTATACTATTTTCCAAAGTGGCTGTACAATTTTACATTCACATTAGCAAAGTATGAGAATTCTAGTTCCTCTGCATCTTTCTCAAAATTGTTGTAGTCTATTTAACTTTGACTGTTCTAGTGGGTGTGTAGTTTTCCCTCATTGTGGTTTTAATTTGCATCTCTCTGAAGCCTAGTGATGTTAATATCTTTTCATGTGTTTATTACTCATTCACATATGTTCTTTTTAAAACTATCTTTATGAATCTTTTACCCACTTAAAAATTTAGTTTTTTAATCTTACTGTTGAGTGATAAGATTCATTTAAATATTCTAGGTACAAATCCATTTTGTAAGTATTTTATAAAACTTGTATGTGGCTTGGCTTTTTGTTTCTTAACTATGTCATTCAGAAAACAAACATTTATAGTCATGATAAAATCTGTCTTATAAATTTGTTTTTTATAGTCTGTGCTCTTTGTATCCTGTTTTAGAAATCATTGTCTGACCCAATGTTTTATTCTGAAACTTTATCAGATTTACCTTTTACCTTTTGCATAATCTATTTCAAGTTAATTTTTGTGTACAGTCTGAGGTGAGGGTTGAAGTTCATGTTTTTCCATACAGATATCCAGTTGTTCCAGCAGTATTTGATTTTTTGATCTTTTCTCAATTGAATTACTTTGCCATCTTTGTTGTAAGTCAATAGGCCATATAAGTGTGGATCTATTTCTGGAGACCCAGGAATGTCAGTGGTGTAATTCATGTAACTAAGTTTGAGTCCAGAGGCCTGAGAAGCAGGAGGGCAGGAGAAGACAGACATCCTAGCTCAAACAGAGAGAGAGTGAATATGCCTCTCCTCTGCCTTTCTGTTCCATTTGGCCCCTCAAGAGATTGGATGATGCCAAATATACATTGCCCATCTTGATAAAATTGAGTCTACCAGTCTATAAACATTAGGTGTTCTTTGATTTTCTTGTGACATAGTTTATTGTTGTTTATTGTTTTCTTTTCTTTTTTGGGGGGGAACAAAGTCTTGCTGTCACCCAGAATGGAGTGCAGTGGCCTAATCTTGGCTCACTGTAACCTCTGCCTCCCATGTTAAAGCGATTCTCGTGCCTCTCCCTCCCTAGTAGCTGGGACTATGGGCCGCACCAACATGTCCTGCTAATTTTTGTATTTTTAGTAGAGACAAGGTTTCACTATGTTGGTCAGACTGGTCTTGAACTCCCGATCTCAAGTGATCCACATGCTTTGGCCTCCCAAAGTGCTGGGATTCGAGGCATGAGCCACTACACCTGGCCTCTAGTTTACTATTTTCAATGTTTGTGCATATATTTTGTTAATTTTATTTCTAAGTTTTTTATATTTAGGCTATCATAGTTGGAATTATTTTATTTTTAATTATTTGTTGATAAAACATGGACATAACTGTATTTTGATTATTAATGCGATGTATTACAACCTTGCTAAACATGTTTGTTGCCTTTAGTAGTTTTTTATAGTCCTTATGGTTTTCTAAATAAACAATCATGATGTCTATGATAATCTGAGTATCATTTATTTATTATTCTTGCTTTATTGTACAATATCAAATAGAAGTGGTTAGAGTAGACAGCTTTGCCTTGAGTATGCTATCAGCCATAGAGCCATAGTTTTTTTTTTTTTTTTAGATGCCCTTAATCAAGTTAAGGAAGTTCTTACTTATTTTTAGCTTTTTGAAAGCTTTTTAAAATTACAGATGGCATGGGGCTTAGTTAAATGATTTCCTTTGCATGTCTTGAAAAACTATAGTGTTCTTTTCCTTTATTTTATAAATATGGTAAATTACATTGATTCATTTTCAAATGTTTAACAAGCCTTGCATTTCTGGGATAAAGACCATTTGGTCCTGGTATGTGTGTGTGGTTTCATTTGATTAAATTTGGTTAAAGATTTTTGCAAGTTATGTATAAGGAGTATTGATTTGTAGTTATTTTGCTTTCAAAACTTTAAATTTTGGCCAGACGTGGTGGCTTATGCCTGTAATCGCAGCACTTTGGGAGGCTGAGCTGGGTGGATCACGAGGTCAGGAGTTCAAGGCCAGCCTGGCCAAAATGGTAAAACCGTGTCTCTACTGAAAATACAAAAAATTACCAAGGTGTGGTGGGGAGTGCCTGTAATTCCAGCTTCTTGGGAGGCTGAGGCAGAGAATTACTTGAACCTGGGAGGCAGAGGTTGCAGTGAGCTGAGATCACACCACTGCACTTCAGCCTGGGTGACAAAGTGAGACTCTGTCTCAAAAAAAAAAAAAAAAAAAAACCTTTAAATTTCATTTGGTTTTGGAATTAAGTAAACTGGCCTTATAGATTAAATTGGAAAGTATTACTTCCTCCTCCTTTTGCTAAAAGATTTTGCATAGTATTGGTATTATTTGTGTCCCAAATGTTGAATTGAGCTTACCAGCGATGCCATTTAGGCTGGAATTTGATTATGAAAATAATTTCAATGAAAAACTTAATATATTTAACTGGTATAGGACGATTTACACTTTCTAATTCTTGTTGGGTTAGCTTTAGTAATTTTATCTTTCATAGAATTTGTCCATTTCATTTCACTTATTACATTTATTCATATTAAGTTGTTCACAATATCCTTTTATTATCCTTTGAATGCTGGAAGGATCTGTAATGATGTCCCTTCTTTCAATTCATAGTATTAGTAATTTATCTCTTTCCTTTTTTTGATCATTTGAGCTGGATTTATGATATTAATTGTTTTTCAAATGATTAAGTTTTGGTTCCATCAATTTTCTCTACAGTGTTTATACTTTTCATTTCATTGATTTCTACTGTTACTTTCAATAATATTTTGCCCCTGCTTGATTTATGTTTAATTTTCTCTTCTTTGTTTCTTATCATTGAAATTTGGATACTTGATTTAAGATTTTTCTTATTTTCTAACATATGTATTTAAGCTATACATTTTAACCATTAGGTTAAAATATTTTCTTTTTTTGTACTTTCTTCTTTGACCTAATCTTTATTTTAAAACATATTATTTCATTTAAAAATATTTAAAGTTTTTCTGGTTATTTGACTGTTATTGATTCTTAATCTAAGTTTCATTTTGGTCTGAGAGTATAATCTGTTTGCATTCAATAAGTTAGGAGTTATTGAGGCTTGTTTTATTACCCAGAATTGTCTGTTCTGCTGAATACATTATGGCCAAATAAAAAGAATATCTATGGTGCCTTTGTTAGGTTTAGGGTTCTGTAAATATCCATTAATTCAATGTGGTTATGGTTGTGAAATTGTCTTTTATCTCTTTAATTCTTTTTTAAAAAAATTTATACATATTGAAACTCTGTTACTTGAGCATGCTCGAGCAACATTTTTTATGTCTACCTCATGAATTGACACCTTTATTATTACCAAGTGTCTCTATATCTCTGGTTATATATTTGTTTTAAAACATATCTTATCTAATATTCTACTTTCTTATACTTACTGTTTGCATATTTGATTTTATATATGTTTACTTTTAGCCTACTATTATCTTTATAATTTTAGTCTGTCTTTTGTTGTTAGCATAATATTTGATCTTTTGTTTTGCCTTGTTTTTAATATTTTCTGTTAATCTGTGCCTTTAAATTAAATGATTTGATCTAGAACTTTTAACAAAATTATGGATATGGTTTTGTTTGAGTCTACCATGTTGTTTCTCCTTCTCTACTTATCTTTGTTTTTGTTCTTCCTCTCTTACTCTTTTTTCTGGGATTATTAATTTTTTTTTAGAATTCCATTTTAATTTTTTTTGTGATATACTATGGTTCAAATATTTCTGTGCCCTCCAAAATTTATGTTGAAACTTTATTTCCAATTTAACACTATTAAGAGGTGGGGACTTGAAGAGGCGATTAGGCTAGGAGGCTTCTGCCCTCATTAATGGATTAATGCTCTTATGAAGAGATTCAAAGAAACTAGCTAGGTCTCGTTGCCATTCTACCTTCCTCCCTGTGAGAATACAGAATTCACCCATTCTGCCAAGTGAGAAGGCCCTCGCTAAAACCCTGGGTGCTGGCAACTTTATATTGAACTTCCTAGTTCCTGAATTGTGAGAAATATATTCCTATTTGTTATAAATTACCCAGTCTCTGGTATTTTGTGTAGCAGCACAAATTAACTAAGACAGTAAACTACTTTGCCTTTTTAAATGGCTGTCTTAAAGATTTCATATTCATATGTATCTATGCACGGCCCACCTAGATTTAATAATGTACCACTTTATGTAATTTATAGAACTATTACGAACCTATATGTTCACATATGCTTGTCTTTATAATTGTTACATGTAATAATGCTATATTAATTATCAACCTAACAAACTTACGATTTTTTGTTTTGAAGTCGTACAATTTATAAATAAATCAATGGGAAAAGGCAAATAGACAAACACATAGTTTTTTGCACTAACACATTTCTTACTATTTCTGAGGTTTCTCATTCTTTTCTGAGGATCCATAATTTCATCTGGTATTTCTCCTTAGCTTAAAGAGCTTTCTTTTGTAATTTTCTTGTATAGCAGGACAGTTGGTGACAGTGCTTTTTCTGGGTATGTCTTTCATGTGCCTTCATTTCAAAATGATATTTTCACTGGGTGCATTTTTTTTTTTCTCAGCACTTCAAGAAAGATGTTCTACTCTTATCTGTTCTCCATATTTCTGATGAGAAGACAGCCATTAATCAGTTTGTTGTTCTCTGTAGGTAATAAATTTTTCCTTGCTGCTTTCAGGATTTGCTCTGTATCACTGACTTTCAATAGTTTGATTAAAATATGCCTTAGCACCATGTACATGCATTCATGCACGTGTGTGTGTGTTTTCTGTTTGGTGTTCATTTGACCTATTGGATCTGCAAATCTCTGTCTTTAGTCAAATTTGGGCAATAAATGTCAATTTTTTAATGTTTATTTTTCTGCTTGATTCTTCTCTCCTAGTATTTCAATTACATATATGTTTTACAGTTTGATAATATTGAGCAAGTGTCTGAGGCTCTGTTCTTTTTAATTATGTTTTCTTCTTCATCTTAGGTAATTTCTGTTGTACTGTCTTCAAATTCACTTATTCTTTTCTCTTCTGTATTCATTAGCTATTGATAAGTTCACCAGTAAATTTTATTTCAGAAATTATATTTTTAGTTTTAGAATTTCTAGTTGTTTTCTACTTCTTCTTTCTGATTAAACTTTTTTTCTTTGTTGAGGTTTTTCTCTCTTTAAAACATAGTTTGTCTTGTTTATTGAGGATAGTTATAATAGCTACTTTAAAATCATTTTCTCTTAGTTCCAACATCTGGTCATTTTGGGGCCAGACTTGATTGCTTTTATCTTTTCTATTTTCTATTTTCTTGTATATCAGGTAATTTTAGAGTCTATTGTGAACGCTCTGGATATTAGGCTATGTAGAATCTGAATTCTGTTAGTTTTGTCTAAGAAGTGTTTGTTCCTTTGCTTTAACAAGTGACTTTGTTGTCTGGGCTTGAACTTTAGGCCCTTCCCTTGGTCGAGTGATCCAGTCTTGGTTCTGACTTTTTAATTTTATTTTAACTTAATTGCTTTCAGTTCATTTAACATGAGTGGTTTAAGGGTCAGCCAGAGATATAAAACGACAGAGTTTAGGAATTTCCTCTTTGGAATTTTCCTTCACAGGATTTATCTACTCTGGCATTTCTGGTTTCCTAGTTTCTGTTTTCTGGTTCTCCGGGATAGAAAAATTGGCATTTTCAATTTGGACTCTGCTGCTGTTGTGTGCACAGTCAGGATGACCTTTCTCCTGAGGCTAAAATCAGGTAGTAAGGAATTTACTTGTAGAGGCTCCTATTCCCTCATTCTTCAAGTAAACATGCACACCTCATGTCTTGTATTGCCTTATGTCCAGGTTTTCGGTTTTCTGATTGGATTGATCTTTTTGGGTTTACTAACATTCTGTTACCCCCAAAGTGTAAATCTATTTTATTTGCTGTAGCATAGGCTGTTAGCAGCATGGTAGCTTTTATCCCATAGCCAAGGAACAATATGAATTCTGACAACTATCAAGTATGTCCAACACATATTTTAGAAAAGGAAAAAAAGGCACCAGATTGTCTTATGGACCCAGTGGATGCACTGTGAGCAAAATTTGAACCCAAACTTCATTTATAACCTTAAATCTATATGACTCACTATAAAGAAAGGAACATGAAAAAACAAAAAGAAACAACAACAAAAATATAAACTTCTCGTTCTGAAAGAATGGCAACTCAGACCTATAAAATATAAACTTCTCGTTCTGAAAGAATAATGTCAACTCAGACCTCTGTCTCACAGTCCTTGAAATAACTGAGTATGTATTCACTTTTGCCTAGTATGTTGTAACATAAGTAAATGGCCATAAGTCTTACTAGAGAAGGACTGGGTGGATCATTACTGCTTAGCCAAGCTGTGGAGTTGTAGGATCCTTTTATTAGTCAATATGCTCCAAATCTGAAAGCTGACTCAGGTCTAGACTAAACTTTTGTTTCTTTTTCCTTAAAGCATCTTCCCTCAGCTTCCAGATGCACAATGCTTGATTTCTTCTGTTTGTATAGATCATGTTTTCTTTTTTTTCCCCAACATCAGCACTATTGCCATTCTGGGCCAGAAAAGTCTTTGTTGTGGGGAGTTGTCCTGTGCATTGTAGAATGTTTAGCAACACCCCTGCCCTCTATCTACTAACTATGACAGCACCCTCTACGTTGTGACAGCCAAAAATGTCTTTAGACATTGCCAGATATCACTTGGGTGGAGGCGAGGGTGTCATAATTGCTCCTTATTGAGAAACACTGGTATAGATTATCAATAATACTGTGGTTGACTGTGTACCTGTTTGGCTTCTGGGAAGTTCAACTTCTATTAACCATCACCATAAATGCTTTCAGGTTAGATACCCTGGCTGCCACTTTTTCTTCATCTGCTCATTAAAATAACTGTGGCTCCTTTGCTCTTACTAATTGAGTACTCTCATCTGCCCTCTATTACATTTCAGATACTACTTATCACCATTTCTATTAATGAGCCCAATACAACACAAGTATCTCCTATAGTTAGACACAGCCTATAGAATGCAGACAAAGTAGATTCTCAACAATGCTGGTGGCCCTCTCACTGGCCAAGTTCTTATCTCTTTGATAAACAGGGTATGCTCCTGGTAATACTGTGAGATAAAATCAGCTTTTGGGTTTCCTGCCTTACGCAGTATATTCATGACAACTAGCATAACCACTTCTCTTAGCCATTTGATTTTTTTCTCTACTACCTGCTGCCGGAGTTTGTTTAGCATTTCTGTTCAATTCGTTGTCGCTCATCACTTTTATCCAATCTTTCAGTCTTTCCATCCTAGTAGTATACTGTTTCCTGGAATTCTCATTGTGATATAAACATTTTTGTTCAACTGGCAAACTTTCCCTTATCCAACTGATTTTACACCCTCTTTGCTCCATCACCATAAGGATTCAGCCCACATATAGTCCCACAGATCTTGTTGATGCATAATAATTAGGTCCTATAGCTCTTTTGGAATATAGTCCTTTTCTTCTCTTAGCCAGTCCAGCACTTCCCCAGGTAGGTAATGCTGAGATCTTATTTCAATTATGGGTCTGGTGCCAGAAGAGGAGGAAGGAATAGATTCTGATGGGGGTGAGCAGGTTGGTTTATAAGGCAGAGTTCCCTGGATTAACAATGAAGCAAGAACTTGCCTTTAACAGGGAAGAATGGGTCATTTCTGCAAGCCTAGAGGGTTAAGATGGATTTTCCCTATTGCTGCTGAATATGAGAGAGTTTCTTTATATACTGGTAAGATGACCCTCTCTATTACACTTTGCCTTACATTGTTGATTAGCTACTTTGACCTTTACACTATCTTCAGTTTATCAGGAGCTCTTAGTAACCAACATCAATTCCATAATTGTTTACTATAATTAATATTCCTCCATATCTCTCAATCTCTTGAGATATCCCATTAGCCAGAGTGTTCCTTTTCATTGGGTGCTTTCCCATCCTAGTATACCATGGAGAAGGTTTTAATCATAGCATCACTACAGCATGCTAGACTTACCAGTATTCCAGCTATTACTAAGGTTGAGATCCCCATGCCAGTCAGTCAGCTGACAATCCAACTTTGAAAGTCCCATTTTATAATTTCCTTCCTGGGACCACTTCTAGTACCAAACTGTCTGCTGAGGGGTCTTCAAGAAATAGATTCTGTGATGGGGATTTCCATGCAGAAGGTTTATTATGAAGTGCTCTAGGGAATAATAACAGTAAAAGAATGACCGAAGTAGGATTGGGCAGACGGAGAAGTTGAGCTGCAATACAGTGATAGCACACGCCTCAGCTGATCCCGTGTGAAGTTCTGGACTGGAAATGCCCCTTCAGTGTGGTCCCCCAAATTGAGGGAAGAACGCTGGACTTTTAGCACCCCTACTCCCATCAACTAGTCCTAAGGTCTACTCTCTCCACAATGGTGCATAACTTTGCATAAATTAACTTCCTTCCAATGACAGCAGTGCTCTGCACTCTGGCAGGTGGGGGAATGAACGTCTCAGTCTTGAAGAAGGAATCAAGTTTGCATATGGCACTATCCACTACAGTCACTTCTAGAATCTATATTTAACATAAAAGTATCAGTTTTAGCCCTTCCACATTGTCTCTGTCCAAGGCTTGCTGTGCAGATTATGCATAGTGCTGATATTAGCATTTTCCTTAAGGATATTTCTACTTTTTAAAAAGCTTACTTACTGTGCAGTTCCTGTCAAGCATATAGTTCTGAACTCGTTTGTGTTTTTATTTTATAAATGGGAGAAGTGTTCTTAAATATTTCTCTTACTTTTACTCAACCCAGAAGAGAAAGTTATAAGTTAGTCTGGATCTGTTTTTCTTTTTTTCTGAAAGATAATCTTCATAATATACGGCAAACTATACAGTTGCAATTAGATGTCCTTTAAGAGTAAGAGAAATACTAGAGGTGGTAAGCATTACCCAGATCCCCTTTCAAAGAAGGAAGACTTCGTTGCTCTAATTGTTATGATAGCTGTTGACAGACACCCTTCAACTCTCAATCTTTCCAGGACCGTCTTTGCTACAGACAACTACCTTTTCCAAAGTCATGCTTTTCCGAGGTCTGAACAGGTCATATCCAAAGGCCCAGCTATTTTGGCCTTCTTTGGGCAACTATAATGTTCAATTTAGCTGCACAATTCTCTATACAATCATCTGAGGTTGTCGCTGAGCCTCTATCACAGGTTGACTTCATCTGACCGATTATGTTTTCATCCCCTCTATTCAGCATGTGTTGATCCCAACGGGTTTCTCTAACAGACATCCTGCAAACTAAGCTCCTCCTCCAGCATGCTTCCTAGAGTACCCAGATGATGGCATGAGTAAATGTATTTATATATTTAAAACATTTATATGACTGCTTACATTTCTTTTGTATCTGAGTAGAATTGTAATTTTGGACTTGACTATAACAGTTCAGATATTTACAGGATATTTATACATATAAAAAGTGGTTTATTTATACATTGTCAACAGAAGTGGTTACTCTCCTTTCTTTTTTCACTATCATTCTTGTGTATACTGGGAGAATATAAAAAATAGCAAAAAAAAAAAAGTGTATAATTCAATTTTACTACATTAATAAATAATATTGACTCTTCCATCATCTAATTTAAAAATATGAGCATTTTACTAAAGTTTAACGTGCTTATTCACATGTGAATTGTTTTGTGGTTCTTTTACATACACTGCTTGTGTAATCATGGTTAAACAAATTCATGTTTCTTTTTCTTTAAATATTGCTTTGAACAACTAGCTGAGTATGGACAATTAGCAAAAAACAGATGCTTCTGGAGATGATTATTAGATCCAAATTGGGCATGTGACTGAGTCCATCCCTTCATTCTCTAGGACCAAGGATAGGTCAATTTTCACTTTAAGATGTTTACTTCGATCCAGCATGCTGTGAAACTGCCATCTTATCAATAACAAATGAAGAGTAGTCTAACTCTGTATTGCCTTGTTTTATGAAAATGTCTTTGCCATAGACACGATCATTTTGTTACATGAGTCCCCTCAGGAAGGTGTACTTTAGAAAAACAAGAACTTTCATATGTAATTATGAATAAAAATGAATGCATAATCCTCTGAATCCCAAAGCTTAGATTTCTGTGGCTATATTCTACTTATAAATTCAGTTTATTTCTAATTGTCCTATAGTGAGCCTAGCTTCAGAAGAACACGACCTACTCATAATGGTCTCTTGTCTCCTCCTCTGGATATTTTCAACTGGACTATTTTGTCTATGGAGAAAATGGACTCTCCAGAAATTTAGCACTAATCTTTTTGGTCAAATCTCTTACTTTGAATTACTATAATTGCTACCATGTAGTTAGCGTTTTACCAGACATTGTTCACCCCATTTACTTGTCTCACCTTGACAATAACCATTAAAGGTAGGTATTTTAATTCTTGCTCACTACCATTTTCCAGTTAAGAAGCCACAGGTCACACTATTAGTAAATGAAGCCACCAACATTGGAATCTAAGTTTGCCTCAAATATCTAACAATTAGTAAATGCTTAAGCTGTGTCTGGCATTCTGCTCTCTCATTCGTATTAATTCATTTATTCACTAAGCTTAATTAACTTATGCAACAGCTCTTTACCAAGCTCTCACTAAGACCAGGGACTCTTTTAGGTGCTGGAAATTCAGCAGTGAACAAAGAAAATGTCCCTGATTCCAGGAAGTTTTATTAGTTCGAAGAGCTACACAACAGCTAATCAAGTAAATATGTACTATGACAAGTGATGATAAGTGTTATGAAAAAAATTAAGCAAAGGATTACAAAGTCCTCAAAACTGCCAAAGCAAAAAATACCCTTATTTTTTATAGTAGAGAGATCAAGAAGTTAAGTACCTTGTCCAGTGTTAGTCAGAGCTTGTAAATAATGAGTACTGGTTTCATTGACTGCCTAATTCCAGAATTGGTGACCTTTCCAATACTATGCTCATTCTGTTTCTTACCTTGTGTCTCCCTTATTTCTTTGTGCTTCTATAGTCCTCTTTAAACTTTCAATCCAACCAACTTGTCCCCTGTGCTCTCTGCCAGTAAAAAAGCATGCAGGTGAAGGATTTCCCGTGGATAAGTACAAAATCAAAATAAGAAAAGACACCTCACAACTGAACCCATTATGAAGAATAATTTTTGTAGCATGGCAAACTTGTTTGCAAAATGCCTCCCATACCCTAACCAGTGCTTTCTCTTTGAGTTATTGTGATGTCTGTGGCTGCTTATAGAATTATCTACTCGTCTTTTCTGTTTCCCCTTTTTTCATCTGCTTCCTTCTATGCTATTTTGCAAAAATACAAAACTCCTCAATTTAAGATGTTAAAATGTGAAATGGCTTAGTTTAATCAGACAACAAGCTAGACTTTTAATTTTTACAGTTGCATCAGGGTCGATGATCTGAGTTGACAGAGACAGTCCTTCACACTAATATAGAGAAGCCATGATTTTGTCAGGAAATGTTTACTGATTTTATGGAATCACACTACAAGCAGCACTGTAATTAGCTTGCGTGTGGAGACTGACTGATAAGTATTTTAAAAATTTCATAATGTGTCTTCACATATTGATACAATTATACCTGTGATTTCTTTGCCTGAAATGTTCTGTTCTCCAAATAGTAAATATTCTAGTCCTTTAAATCTAGTACAGGTTATGTAATCCTCTGCATGTCTAAAGATCATTGTACTTAGTTTTTTTATACAACTTAACTACATTGCATTGTAATTACTGTTTTATATATTGAAGTTCCTATTTTAAGTCCCTCTTTTTCTCTAATGTCTAGACTAACATGACTTTGAAAGTAAAATAAAGTCATGAAAATTAAATATGATATTCCTTTCTCAGTAATGAACTGGGGTTTCTTTTGTTTTTACCTTATTTTTTAATTTTTAAATTTAGTTTTAACTTTTATTTTTAACTTTCAAAGTATTGTAACCATATTTTACACTGATATTATTTTCTCTATATTACATTAAATTGTCTCATATTGATATGCTTCTAATGAATTCCATCCAATTGTTTACATTTATGAATTATCATTCATAACTAGTAAAAACACTGTTTATACAGAAGGTATATACATTGTTTAAAATTTTAATATCTCATTAATGAATCCAGGAAACTAAAAATACTGCTTTCCATAAAGGAAGAAAATGTTTACTATTACTGGTGATGACATCTGTTTTCAGAGTCATTCTAAGCAAGAAATTATACTTTAATTGAAGCCATTATTAATGATAGGCAAATAAAGATGCTATAAATTTCTAAAATGTGTTTGTGTTTTGCTTTATTGACCGTTTGAACTTTTACTGGCTATTAGGAGCAATCACAGATTGATACTGAGTGAGACTGCAAAATCTGTGTATTTCAGAAACTGAATAAAAATCATAGACCCATTTATTGATTCTTTTGACTAATTCCTGCTGGGACCAAATTATATTTCACAAATGTAGACATATGGGTCTTTGGGATTTCTCATGCTATTTCAATATTTCATAGTCAAGTTGATAATTATTTTGTTTTTCTATGACCTATGAGAGTTTTATGAGTAGGGTGTTTCTAAAATTGTAATACTACTCTTTGTAAATATTAATGAATTAATGTTGTTGTGCAAGAGAGACTCTAAATGCATATTTGAGAGAGGGAAAAATCTCTGAAGTGACTGACTTAACTTCCCCTTGGACCTGGAACTCCTCAGCATTAGACTAATGTAATTGGCAGCTGAGTTCCGAGCCAAAACAAATTTAGGCTGGCTTCTTGCTTTCCTGGTATTGTGTAAACCTGGATAAATCTCTTAACACTTCTTTGAATTTCAGTTTCATCATCTGTGAAGTGGGCATAATACTGTCTCAGAGATGCTGTGAGAATTAAATCTGATAATATACATCGAAGTACTTTCTCAAGTATGGAAAATAGTATGTGATGGAATTGAATACATGCACCCTCCTTATTAACTCAATTAAACTAAATTTGATTTATGATTGATTATCCACTATAAATGGATATCATACAGCCAAGCTGAATTATATTTTTATGTTTCTCACACTTGTCTGGAGCTAATCAGGTTACATCCATGCAGCCATTCAAGATCTACTTGACAGATTTTTAGACTAAATGTAGTTGTTAAGATTCTTTTTCCTGTTTAAAATTCTTTTATCATCTCAGAAATGTTGCCCTAAGAACACATGCTGACAGATGATTGAGGGTTCAACTCTGAAGTAACATAGAAAGCAAATGCATTCTTGAGGGAAAAGGGAATTAGAAATATTGAATTCATTTGAAGGCACATAAGATTTTGTGATCTGTCTGTTAGTAACAACTCTCTTACTTAGAAAGATTTGATTTATCAGAACTATCACATCAATGAATTCAGAAGCAGGAAATATTAAAATGTGCATTGCAGGAAAGAAAACAAACAAACAAAAAAAACACTGGCTGGGCGGGGTTGCTCACGCCTGTAATCCCAGCACTTTGGGAAGCCAAGGCAGCTGGATCACGAGGTCAAGAGATCGAGACCATCCTGACTGACTTGGTAAAACCCGGTCTCTACTGAAAAATACAAAAAAATTAGCCGGGTGTGGTGGCGGGTGCCTGTAGTCCCAGCTACTCGGGAGGCTGAGCCAGGAGAATGGCATGAACCTGGGAGGTGGAACTTGCAGTAAGCTGAGATTGTGCCACTGCACTCCAGCGTGGGTGACACAGCAAGATTCCGTAAAAAAAAAAAAAAAAAAAAAAAAAAAACACCAAACACCTCTGGTATAGAGGAAATGAGGTTACAAACATGACAGTTACTGATAAAGAAAAAGGAAAGGGCTTGGAAAACCATGGGTAGCAATAGCAGTATTCCATTTGCATAATATGTTTACAGTCAGAAGCATCTATTTAAGATAAATATATAGAGAATAACATGTATTTCTTATCTAACTTTATTGAGGTCAAAGCAAAACAACTACAAGGTAGGCTGGACGTGGTGACTCACGCCTGTAATCCTAGCACTTTGAGAGGCCAATGTGGGTGGATCACTTGAGGCCAGGAGTTGGGAGACCAGCCTGGCCCACATGATGAAACCATATTTCTACTAAAAATACAAAAATTAGCCAGGGGACCAGGTGCAGTGGCTAACACCTGTAATCTTAGCACTTTGGGAGGCTGAGGCAGGCAGATCACTTGAGGTCAGGAGTTCGAGACCAGCCTTGCCAACATGGTGAAACCCCATATCTACTAAAAACACAAAAATAAGCCAGCCCTGGTGACTCGCACCTGTAATCCCAGCTACTCAGGAGACTGAGGTAGGAGAGTCACTTGAACCTGGGAGGCGGAGGTTTCAGTGAGCCGAGATCACACCACTGCACTCCAGCCTGGGCGACAAAGTGAGACTCTGTCTCAAAAAAAAAGATAAAAAAAAAAAACAACAAAAATAAACCAGGCATGGTGGGGCAGGCCTGTAATCCCAGCTACTCAGGAGGCTGAGGTGGGAGGTTCGCTTGAACCCGAGAGGCAGTGATTGCAGTCAGAGAGCAGAGATCTTGCCACTGTACTCCAGCCTGGGTGACAGAACAAGACTCCATCTCCTCACAACCCCCAAAAAACATAAAGCATATCATACACACACACCCCTGCAAAACAAATCCAACACAATCTTAATTATCTCTGGGCTCTACTGTCTCATAAGTGTATTAACATAAAGATGAGAATATGAAATTTTCAGCGTGAAGCTAGAACTAGCTATATTAGGTTGCTCTTCCTTTGGTGACCACCAAAAGTGGAAATTCCTCTCGGTGAGACTAGTCTCTTAAATGCCCTCAGTTAAGTAACTGAATCAAAAATAATGTCATCAATTCAAACCACCCTAGTATATATCAGAAGACCTAAAGAACTGGGTAGAGCAGCAGGCTTATTTTAATACATATATATGATCTAGCCTATAAACAAATGCATCATTTTCACATACGTATTTTTGTCTTGAAATATAAATGGCAATATTACAACTTAAATGAAGAAGGATTGTAATGTTGATTGATCATGGTTGCTCACAGTCATGAGCAAAATTAATTGGAATACCCAGAGTCTATTTTATTTAACTTTATTGTGGGGAGAAAAAAACTGATAAAGTAAAACTCATAACATATATTGGTAGGTTAAAGTCTGGATTGTAGTTCCTAAATAAATTTTGATAATGCCTGTACCAAAAAGTGATTTGGAAAGTGCAAGGATTGTTTAAAACGTAATCATTTTAACACAATCTAGGATCTGTAAAAAAGTATTTTGTCATTTGGATAGCTTTGAACTTAAGTTATCATATGATGTAATAGGGCAAAGATCCCAAGAAAGTACTATCATGGATCCAGCAGGTACAGAGAATACCATGTCTTCTGCATAGTAGGTCATGGTAATATAAAGACGGACATTCCAAGGTTAAATTGGGTACACAAGGGCCTGCCTAGACAGTTGGTCAGTCTCCTCTTGACACCAAGTGGAAAACTGTGTGAAGTAAAGAAGAAAAAGAAGTGATTGTTTGTGGGTAGATAGTTGACTGGAAAACTGATTTGTTAGTATAAATATGCTTATTTGAAAAATTTTGAAGTTCTCTAAGCCCATTGCTGCTCATGCTTACTCTAATAAAGTCAGATAAATTAATTGTGTAGTGATTTTTCTACATTTCTTCACTGATTCTACTCAGCTGTTGACTTCACTGCATTAAAGAAAGTGTGGTCTGCGGTAGCTGAGACTGACTGTTGCTCAGGGTCCTGTGCAATTCCTTAGAGTGGTGGGGCAGACCAGAAAGGAGATAGAACCTTGAGACCACACTTTCTATTTCTTAATGTAATACTCAGAAGAGAGTGGGATCTCAGTAATGGCTGAGTGAATGAAGTTTTCATTGAACATGTTACATCGGAAAAAATGATTGTAGGTGTAACAATGTGAATATGGAGAGTGAATAATCATTTATGCAGACCCTGATATGAAGTCTTACTAGTGGGTTTCCTTTGCAGTAATGATAGAGATTTGAATTACATTGAAGTAATTTCATTTTCTCTAAATGTTAAATACATATAAGAGAAACTAAGTCTGATTTTAGTTGTAGAAATTTTACAGAGCATTTGCTAGAATTAATAATATTCTATCTAGACAAAAGTTATTAAATATTAGTTTTAAAAATGAGAAGCTGTTTGGGATCATATAGACAGAAGAACTGCAGAAACATTTCAGAATGGAAGTGTGGCTCGTTAGCACACTTCTGCAAACTCAGTGTGAGCATTTCATGCATTCACATTCTACAGTGTCTTTAGTACTTTTAAGATACTGTGTTACCAAATTACTTTCTATTGTCTTTGGCTTAAAAGGAGAGTTTTAAGAGAAAATCATATTAAAATATTGCAGGTCAAAGCATTTTAGGTTGTTTTCCTTTGCAAGTGGAAAGAGGATACAAAAAAATACTAAGCAATATGCACTGGTCTGTCAATTGGGCCAAGTAGAGGGACTAGGGTTTTGGTTTTTAGTTTTCATAATTGCAATTTTTTTCTTAGGGAGTACACAATATAATTTCCTCATATATTAAACTTAAATGCAGATGACTTCTGAGAGATGTCTGTTATAAAATTTTCATCTGTCAGCAGACTTATGGAAAACATTTTTGCTTTCTGCTATGTGGCAACATTTTAATGTGCACATGTACAAGATTTTCACACTCTGTCACCTAATTCCCAATTTGCATGGTAACAACAACATAATAGCATACAAAGAGATATTAAGAAAAAATAACTTGAACTACTTATGATTTCTAAATTGAAGTAATGCTATAAAAGTGTTGTTGCCTGGAAAATGACTCTATTATCCCTTTCAGGCAAGGTTATGATGAAGACTTAATGATTTATAAATACTAGAGCTTTATTCATCCAGAGAGATCAGTATACATTTCTTTTCTTCTTTATTCCTAACAAGATCCCTTATCACCAGCTGCAGTCTTAAGAAAGTGGTATAAAGCTTTCAGTCCTGTAGAGAGGCTGTTGAAGTCTTGTTCACTATGGAGTATTTGTCCTGAGTGGTAGCAAGAAATTCCACAGAGATTTGTTAAATCAACTCTTTACACCACCCCATAGATTCCCTATATAGTAACACATACTATTGACACACGTTTTGCATAAAGTAAGTTCTTTCTTTGCATCCTAGCATCAGGATCACAATAATGCCTTGTTCATGAGCTTTTCTTTTTACCACTGTAGAATTCTAACCCAATGTTTGTGGTCTCTTTGCCAATACTTACTAGTGAAAGGCCATTGCCTGCATGTATCAAGATAAATTAGAGGAAGCTGTTGTTCCTCCTGATACTCCTTGACAATTGCATTTGGACTCTCTGTTGATAAGAACAGAGGCAGAATAAAGCTCACATCATCCTTTCCACCTGTTAGAACTAAATGCTCAAGTAGTATGGAACTTGAGTATAAGGTCATTCTCAACATCTTAATATTGCTGAAAGCAATGAGTGTCAGAAGATTTAGAGATCTGATGAAATTAAATATTATGTACAATTTTTCTTAGAAGCCTTCTTAATCCCTCATCTAATTGACACGGTATGCTTGTAAATGCAGATTTCTACACTGACTTATTGGATTGAATCAGAATTCCTGTTGTTGGGACCCTATATTGGGGTAGCCAAGGTAATTTTGTTAAGCTTACTAAAGTTTGAGAATAACTTATTTCAGACATTTAGTTTGGTGTGACATTTTAGTTGCTCTGAGAATTTCCAGGGACAGTTTCGGAGACCTAGGCATCTGTGTGGAAGAGCAGAGCAACTAGGTACATTTTAACTTCTGTTTTTCTCCCAGAAGGTGATCCCAGGTATGCTTGACTAGCCTGCTTGAAAGCAATTTTCATCATAGTCAATCATAGAAATTACACATTATGCACTGCAAAGCCCTGTAAAAGACTCCATAGTCTGATGCTTGTCAGAATAACTTTGTTGTTTTCTTTCCTGTCAGTCCTTACCTATATTCACAAATGTTCAAGCTTAATAGTTTGTTCCTCTTACAACAGGGTCACTCATGCAGAAGAACAGCAAGAAAACATCAAGTTTAAAGTTAACTCTTCTGTATGCCTTGCAACATCATCTGTGAGTGAGGAACAATTACAGCAATGGAAGAATCAAGTTCTCTAAATATATAATAGGAGATAAAATATTTTATGTATTTGTACTAAAAAAATTTGTTACTTAGAAATATGAAGTTAGTGATGGCTTCTTATGACTATTGCCTTTCCACAGAGACACTAATATTCTGTTTTTTTGTTTTTGTTTTTTTCTTTTTTCTTTTTGTGAGATGGAGTCTTGCTTTGCCACCAGGCTAGAGTGCTGTGGTGCAATCTCGCTTCACTGCAACCTCCAACTCCCTGATTCAAGGGATTCTCCTGCCTCTGCCTCCCGAGTAGCTGGATTACAGGCATGCCCCACAACACCAGCTAATTGTTGTATTTTTAGTAGAGATGGGGTTTCACCCTGTTGGCCAGGATGGTCTCCACCTCCTGACCTCATGAGGCCTTGGCCTCCCAAAATGTTGGGATTACAGACTTGAGTCACCACACCCAGCTAACACTAATATTCTTTCAATATTTTCATATTTCAATTCTTTCATATTTTCAAAATATGCTGCTGATTATCATGGAATGCAAATTATACTGTTACATAATACATTGTCTTTATCATTTAGTTAAATAGTTATTTTTGTATTAAGCCCCTCTGTCATCTTTTATGATGTAATTCAATATTTCATTATTTCACTGCAGGTAACATTGAATATTGCTTAATAAACACTGATATTTAAATATATTAGGAAATGTGTAGTACATTTTAGATGAACTACTACATGTTTTCAAAATATAGCTTCTGTGGAGATGAATAAAATTCTTTTATTTATATAATATTTGCTTAATCTGATTCATAACACTTTATAGCTATGTCTTCTATGAATTTTTAATATAGAAGTTTCTTTGGAGGTCATTGTTAGATGATCTTGCATTATGTAATATAAAGACCTTTTTTTGCTATGTCTATCTGTTGAATGTATAAAATCAAACCAGTAATATTATATGCAATATTTCAATATAAATCACAATTCCCCTTTGCCTTCCACCATGATTGTAAGTTTCCTGAGGCCTCCCCAGACATGCTGAACTGTGAGTCAATTAAACCTCTTTCCTTTATCAATTATCCCATCTCAGGCAGTTCTTTTTAACAGTAGAAAAATGGACTAATACAGCAAATCAGTACCGCAGAGAGTGGGATCCTGCTATAAAAGGATACCTGAAAATGTGGAAGTGACTTTGGAACTGGGTAACAGGCAGAGGTTGGAACAGTTTGAAGTCCTCAGAAGAAGACCAGAAGATGTGGGAAAGTTTGAACTTCATAGAGTCTTGTTGAATGGTTTTGACCAAAATGCTGACAGTGAAGTCCAGGCTGAGGTGCTCTCAGATGGAGATGAGGAACTTGTTGGGAACTGGAATAAAAGTCACTCTTAATATGCCTTAGCAAAGAGACTGGTGTCATTTTGACCCTTGCTAGAGATCTGTGGAACTTTGAACTTGAGAGAGATGAAGTAAAAGGGGCAAATTTCTAAGATCTTTTCTGTTTTAATTATACGCTAAGATTTTAACATACATTATTTTGTGTGAATTTTACAAAATTCCTAAAATGTGATTAGTTTTATTTCTGCTTTACAGGTGAAGGTGCTGAAAGTTCTTACAAAGGTGAAGTGGCTGAACTAAAGTTACACATCTACTCAATAGGAGATGGGAGACTTGAACAATAGTGGTTTAACTCCATAGCCTATGCTGTTTTTGCAACATGCTTTAAATAAATTACTTGTGTTGATGGGACTGAAATTCTTGCACTATGTAGGGAAGAGAGATTCTTGAGACTTGATGAGATTGAAAATTTCAACTGCAGCAAAAGTCAGTTAGCTGAAAGCTCTTCTCATTAGCTTGGAAGGGACATATACCCAGAAATAGGAGTGATTAAATGAAAGAGAAATATTACTGATAGAAAATTGATTAAAAGTTTCTACCTTGTGCATAAAAGAATTTAAAATATATAACTAATGATAAATTAGCACATGTTAATTAATGTATGATAAGCAACATCTTAGAATACAAGATAGATTGAATACACAGTTGTGGAGGGGGGATAGGAGAGAGGGAATTACTTACAGGAGAAATGGCCAGTGAGAGGGAGAGTTAATATATAATTTGTTTCTTCAGGAACAGGGTAAGCACAAAATGAATACTCATACTCAGAGATTAGAGCCTACATGCATTGCTTTTACTTGGATACCAATTTCTTCTCTAACAAAAAATCCATTTAGATTTTGGCCTTACCATGGTTTCTGGTACCTGTTCCTGCCTGACTCCCTGAATCTTGCTGCTTCCCTGTTTGTACAATTAATCTACTTCTGACCATCTCTGAATCCCTCATGACAGAACTGATCTACTAGACTAGAATTTACTTCCAATTTCTGAATATGTTGTCACAGAACTTTAGCTATGAATGGTGTCGTTTAAAAATTGACCTCCTCATCTGTCTGTAATTCATGGTGAATTTCCATAATCTCCTTAAATGTTGCTAAATTCAGTGCCACCACACTTCTAACACAGATATACCTTTGATCCACCTTCTAACTTGCTTTCTCCCTTCCTGGACCTAGTTCACCATCTCTGAGTCTGTTACTCACATAATAGAATGATGCATTTTACTTCACATCCAAAATCGTAACAGAGGAGTATTCATTGTCATGGAATCTGCAATGTTCGAGTACATTTTTAAAATACAATTCATTTGTAGGTCATTGGTGTATTTCTTGGCTCATAGCTTGTAAAAGCCAATTAAATATATACATGTAGTCTCCCAAGCTGGCTCATACACAATACATGTACTTACTTTCTAACAAGTTGAATGACTGCATACTACAATCAAAATTTTAGAAACAAATACATGAAAGTAAATTATAAAATAAACATTATAGTAACATATTGTTTTGTTTTACATTGATCATAAATAATTATACTGGAGAAAATATTAAGTAGATGTGTATATAAGATTAACAGATTGAGGAAGATTTGAACTTCTAAGGATTATTTAGGTAGGTGACACAGATGGGTTAATTTCTAGAATATGATTTGAAAGTTTATAATGTCCCATTTCCTGGGTTTAGTGAACCATGATCATTACCTTAATATCTGATGAGGCCAAGCACGGTGGCTCATGCCTGTAATCCCAGCACTTTGGGAGGACAAAGTGGGAGGACTACTTGAGCCCAGGAGTTTGAGACCAGCCTGAGCAACATGGCATGGCGAAACGCTGTTCCTAAAAAAATAAAATAAATAAATAAAATGGGCATGGTGGCACACATGTGGAGTCCTAACCACTCTGGGTGTAGGGCTGTTGAGGTGCGAGGATCCTTTTGCCCTGGAGTTTGAGGCTGCAGTGAGCTATGATGGTGCCACTGCACTGTAACCTAGGCAACTCAGTGAAACTTTCAAAAACATAAAACAGAGAATATCTTACGAGTTTGGAAGCATTAAATGTGATAAATGGAATGTGAGAGAAAAGGAAGGAGGTGGGTGGGAAGGGAAAGACAATTGACTATTAGAGATAGATAGCTGTCCTAAGAAGACTAAGTAATTAATAGAAATAGACAATAGTAAGGGCCTTCTCAAGTAAACTTGTTACTGAACATGAAAACCATTGTTTGAGGTAGAATTAACTTCATTAAAGTTAACAATAGTAAAGGAAAACATGAAGCCCATATTATCTACAATATGCTTTTTAAACAAAGAGATATAAATCAGAGTATTCTTCGAATTACTCACTGATTGCTATCACTATCGGCCAAAAGTTTACTAAAGTTGGGAAGAATAAGAGGCATGGCATTGTTTGTGGTGAAGTGGAAGGGTTAAAAAATAAGTAGGACTGGCCAGGCACTGTGACTCATTCCTGTAATTCCAGCACTTTGGGAGGCTAAGGCAGGTGGATCACTCGATGTCAGGAGTTTGAGACCAGCCTGGTTAGTTTGGTGACATCACATCTCTACTAGAAATACAAAAATTAGCTAGGCATGGTGGGATGCACCTGTAATCCCAGCTACTTGGGAGGCTGAGGCAGGAGAATCGATTGAACCTGGGTGGCGGAGGTTGGAGTGAGCGCTCCAACCTGGGTGACAGAGCGAGACTCCATCTCAAAAAAAAAAAAAAAAAAAAAAGTAAGCCTGAAAAGATGGGCATCATGGCAACAAAAGAAATTCAGAAACTCTGTAAAGATCAACTACTACATTCAAACGTTTACAAAAATTACAGCATTTTCTTAAGTATATGATTTAAGATAGGGTAATTTGTTTTCTGTTTTATTACCAGTAGAATGTTATGTATAAATTATTCTCAAAATAAGAAAATGCATGTTTCTACTCATTATTAAGACATGCAAAAGCAAATAAGCAGATTTCCAATAAGCAACATCTGGAGCAGAAAGGTGTATGGAATACCTATGTGTTGTGGCATATGTAAATATACCACCAATGAGCTTAGTTGAAAAAAAATGGATTAGGCACACCAACAAATTCATGTAAAGCGAGACAATAACAATCTAAAATGTTGGATGAACTATTATTTATATAACATAAAATTTAAATGATAGTCTCACTTTGTAAAAGTACTTTAGTCACTATTGATATCAATAAAAAAAAATAGCTGCTAGGAAAATAGTAATACATATATAAATTCTGCACTGTAATTAATACGGCATAACTAGAGATGTAAAAACCAAATTGAGATGATGACATGACCATTTTATTCATTCGTAATTCTTTTGTATGATTCCTACTCTTCTCTTTGCATTCTGTTTTCTCCCCAGCCATCATTTTTGAATTTACATTTTGCAATCATTTTTATTACGTATGTTTATGATCATCATCAAATCCCTCTTTAAAACAACTTGACTATCCATATATCTTTAGTAAGGTTTTATGCAGCTAATTATCAAAGAAATAATGAAGTAAATTTAAATGTATTGCTATGGAATGATTTCTAAGACATAGTGTGAAGTGAGAAAAAATTTTTAAAAAAGTTTGTACAATATAATCCCATTTAAGGCAGAAAATATAACCAGTACTGAGCTTTGAATTGCTCTGCATTGCTTTGAAATCCTGAGGCTCCACACAAGAATGGCTAGAGAATAAAATGCTCAGACCACAAATTGTAGATGGAAGGCATTGTAGAATCGATCTCAGAGGCTGTGGGAAGGGGCCGAGAAGAATACATTCCCAAGCTACATAGCAGATAAATAATCTTAGATAGTTTCACTTGAAAAGAGGATAATATAAAGAAAATCATAGCAACTACGTAAATACACCATTATGGTGGGTGCCAGGGTGGAGAGAAACCTAACACGCTACTAAGTCAGATAAAGAATCCAATATGGAAAATAAGTCCAAGAAGCAGAAGAAAATTCCCCAAGAGAGCTCGTCATTAGCAAAGAATGTAGTAAGTATATTAAACAAAATATCAGAGCTCAAACAGAAGACAGTTGATAACAGGCTAAAATGAATAATAATTCTTAAGTGCAAAAACAAACCTGACAGGCAAATGAGCAACAGTATAAAAGCTTTAATAAATTCAAAATATCAATGAACACACTAGACACACCTGAGGAAAAAAAATAATTTATGTAGAAGAAAAACTTGCCTTTTCAAAAGTTGAATAACAAGGAAAAGAGCACACAAATTATGGAGAATACAATAATATATGGAAGAGGAATAATCTATTATAAATATCTCAGAAGTAAAAAATCACAAAAATGGAGCAGAGAATGTTGGAATTTAACAGAAGACAACCTTCTGAGTATAATCTGCTGGTGAAAAGCAAACATTGTGTTCAAATTATAACAGACACAGACAATTAACACAGAGAATTATACTATTTAAGAGACTAAATCTGAAAAGACAAAAAGAACTCTGGGAAGAAAATTTTCCTACAAAGATGAAAAAAAAAAATCAAGCTGATTTTAGACTTTTCTACAACATTAAAAGCCCAAAGGCAATGATGAAACACATCTTTCTGAGAAAAAGAAAGTATTCTACTAGAATGCATACGAAAAATTGCATCCAGGTGTAAAAGCTATGGACAAATACTTTCAGAGGTTTAGATTTCCCTGAGATCATTTAGGGAATAAAATATCCTTGAGTCCTTGCTAACCAAAAAAGAAAATCAAAATTCCCAAAACAAAACTAGTCAACAACCAAATTAAGCTAATGAGAAAATAGGTTAAAGTGAAACACTCAAGAATGAGAAAACTATAGTAAAAAGACCAGTGGTGTATATATGTCTTAGTTAATTGGGCTGCTATAACAAAAATATGGTAAAATGTGCGTCTTAAATAACAAGCATTTATTTCTCACATTTCTGGAGGCTGGGAAGCCCAGACTAAGGTGCCAGATTTGATGTCAGATAAAGGCCTACTTCCTGGTTCATAGAACCGCACTTCTCACTGTGTCATCACATGGTGGAAGGAGGTTAGGATTTCAGCATACGAATTTGGGGAGGACACATGCATTCGATCCATAATAATATAAAATCACTGAAATATAGACAAAGACTAAACACACTTGATTACAAATCATGATTGGAGAAATAAGAATGGATGGCTCGAAACCAGCCCTCATATTATTCAGTTAGGACAGGTTCTGGCAGCATATGGCAACATCATCCTTTTCTCAGTATGAATGTTGGTCTGGCAGTTCTGGGTTCTGGTCTCAGTAATAGTTGTGCTCCTATTCCTAGCCCCAGAAATTTTCCAAAAATGTTGTAAAAATGGATGCTTAATACAAATATGAATTGAGGAATAATTTTTAAATGTCTTTAATGGCAGGATATATTACTTTTAATGTCAAAACCACAATTACTTTTGTACCAATCTAATAATATTTGCATCAAGCTATTTGACTTTAAAGAATACCTATTTTTAACTACAGTCATACATCACATGCAATGTTTTTGTCCATGATGGACAACATAAATGACGGTGGTCCCATGAGATAATAATGGAGCTGAAAAATTCCTATCACTTAGTATTTACTGTAATACACTTTTCGTTGTTATTTTAGAGTGTACTCCTTATAGAAAGAAAAAAGCTAACTGTAAAACAGCCTCTGGCAAGTCTTTCAGGATGTATTCCACAAGAAGACATTGTTACCATAGAAGGTAACAGCTCCATGCCTGTCATTATTTTTCCCTGAAGACCTTCCAGTGGGATAGGATGTGGAGATAGAAGACAGTGATAATGAGTAAAGTGGTGGATACAAGGGGGTAGGAGGATGGGGTGATGTAGGGTACAAAGTTGCAGTTATGTAGCATGAATAAGCCAAAAGATCTAATGTACACAACATGAGAACTCTAGTTAACATATTGTGTTACATATTGGAAATTTACTAACAAAGATTTTAGGTGCTCTTACCACACACGTGCACACACACACACACACACACACAAGCACAAGGATAACTATGTGAGATGATGGGTATGTTCATTTGATTGACTATGGTAATGATTTCATTATATATATGTATGCAGAAACATTGTGTTGTACCCCTAAAATATATACAGTAAAAAATATTATCTGTTCTATTTTTTTAAGCTCTAGCTCTTTGTATTAGTTTCCTGGGATATTCAGACAAGGTAGACAACGTTAGAACTTTTAGGGTACCAGTACACTTTTCTCTGACACTCCAGGGGTCCCTGTCAGTGCAATTAGAACACTGCCAAGACCTCTCCTGCTGTGGTTTCTCAATCTTCAACTCATTCATTTCTTATTTATTGAGTTCCAACTGTGTGCCAGGCATTGTCCTAAGTGCTAGTCATAAAGCAGTGAGCGATACAGACAAATTACCTACCTGTAAGTTTTAATTCGAGTAGATCAGACAGACAAAATGACAATGTTAAGAAGCATTCTTTTTCCATTGCAATAACACTGCCTTTGGGCTAACCAAGGATTTCCCAACATCAGCATGAATCACATGTGAGGCTTGATAATTCTTTGGGTGATGGACCACCCTGCACATTGCAGAATGTTTAGCAGTATCTCTGGCCTCTACTGTAATGGATTCCAGCAGCACCCCAAGTTTGGGACAACCTAAAATGTTTCCAGACATTGTCAAATGTCAATTGGGGGAAAATCACCCTGAGTTCAGAACCATTGGCTCAAGCAACTCAGAGGGCCTCCCTTTCAAAATATTCATGTTGTTATTCTTCCCAATGCTGTGTTAGCATGTGCTCTTGCATCCTAGCTGATGCTCCTCTTTAATTCTGTTCTGGACAAATGTAGCCATTTTCCAAGTCTACAGTTTTGCAAGCCAAAAGCACCTCACACCTGGGAGTAGATGCCCTCCTGGCAGAAATAATTGAAGAAGTTTCTGGCAACGTTACTGTTTTGTTTCAATGGTATATATATTTCATTTGGATTCTAGGTGTAAGAGCTGCATATTGATAATCCATTACTTTCTTTAATTGATTCACAAAATGACTGCTGATATTTTTGTTGTATACTACACAACTTTCTTGCTGGATGTACAACTTTCTGTAGGCCTATTTTCTGGTATATATCTAGATATGCTGGTGACTTAGCCTCTGAACTATAGAAAAGAATTTATCATTCAGGATAGGGCTAAGTCACCAGCTTATCTAGATATATACCAGAAATTAAATGTACATTTGACAAAGCAAAGACTTAGCATTCTTTGCTTTGTCAAATTACCTCTCTCCTCTTCACTGGATTAAAAAGGATCAAATCAATGAAAAAATTAACTGTAATGTTCTTCAGAAACTAGATTCTGTATCTCTCTTTGTAGCTTATTATTTGGGGGTGAGGTGGACATTGAGTTACCCCATGATGGAAATTTTTTATTCAGAGATTTTAATAATTTTGTGTGAAATTTTGGACACCTAGCTCTGTAAACATATCTAAACTAAATAATGCTGTTATTAATCACAGCACTTTACATCCTCCTTTGGTTGTCCTTGAGAAAATAGTTACTGGCGGGACTTAAATTTCCATTACCAATAAGAAAAAAGACAAGTAAATGTATTCTTCAATTACGAACAGTAGGTGACGATATATTTATAGTCTGTCAAAAAACTGTATAAGCTCCTTTGCAATGTTGCTCCATTTAAGCCCGGCACTGAATGGTATTTATACATGCGTCACCCCAGTTTTCTCTGCCCTGGCTTTGTGCAATCGGTTGTGAATGCTTGTCATTTGTGGGCCTGTTGTGGCACAGGCTCCAGTGGTTCACATGCCTGAACTGAGCACCTGCCAGGTTTCCTTGTACTTCTTTTCTTATCGAAAACAATTGCTGAGAGATCTATTCTTGGTGAGCCAGACTGGATGAAACCATTTTGTGAGTAGCCATCACAACAGTAGTAGAAGCAAGATGACTGAAAAACATTCTACACTAATACACATGCACACACACACACACACGCACACACACTTTCATCTGTTGCACAGTTGATTCAAGAGCTGCAGAACTTGCCTTGTAAAGTAGTACCTTAACCCTCCCATTGAATCAGGCAGTTGGTTCCTATGCTCCCTTGAAGTATATGATTAAAGATATGTGTATGTTAGAAAAGTCCTCCTTGAGAAAGTTGTATCACTATTTTGCAAAGTTCATAAAATATTTCTGAGAATTTTCTTTTTTTAATCATAGAGGAATTAAAAAAAAAAAAAGGTTGTGAAAAGCGTGGAACCCAGTGGGGTCTCACTGACATGAACTTTATGCTGTACTGAATGTTCTTTTCTTAATGATGCAGAACATGTAAATTTTGACAAAAATTTCAATGCAAAGATATGGAACTTCCAGTTGTACTCTGATCAGTGCTCCCTGACTAATGATCATGAAATTTTCTTCCTGTTTCATCTCTCACTCCAGTATGCAATGTCCAACAGTTCTTTATTTTAGCTGTAGCAAAAATGGGGTTGTAGCCTAAAGGAAAATGACAACTAGGCAACAACAGACATTAAAGTCTGCAACAACAGACTTTAATGGCTGTCTATTCCAAAATAATGGTTATTCCAAAATATAAAAATTGCAACCATGAACCCCCTTTGAATTCCTGAAGGGTTTTCAGTACTTTGCCAGTCACTTTTTCATAAAATACATGAAGATAACAAAAGAATGACAAATCTAAATTGCAGATGGTTTTTTCCTTTCTCTCATTTCATTCATTTTCAATGCAGAGGATGGGATGTTTGGGACATAGAGTCATATTTGATAGCATTTTCATGTTTATTTTGATTGTGAGACATGCTGCAATTTGGATTTGAGGCACTCTTTCCAAGAATAAGTCATTTGCAATCTATGTATTTTGTTGCAGCAAAGTTGTAAATAAGCAGATTTTATTGTCTCTTTCTAGTGATTTACAGTCTTCTCTATGTGTATCTTTTTCTAACCAAAGACTCAGTTTTCTTCTGATTTTAGTCAAAAATGGTTGGCAGTATTTCTGGTTTTAATGCAGCATTGCTGACAACTGTGAAGGCAAACAAAAAAACTACTAAAGTGAAATCCCACTGTTTATTTTAGGAAATAAAAATTTTCCAAATACATAAATAATGTGCTTTTTGTATTTGTAATGTGAGTTTCTTCTTCAACATTTGTCTCAGAACTAGTTCCCAACATTCTACACAGTCTAGTTGCACAATAAATGCCTAGTGTCTCACTGAAGAAAACAATTAATTTTATAAGCTCTTCCTGATGACTAAAATGAACCTCATCATCAAGAAAGCTGCTCTGCAGTATTATAGACCCTCAGGCTATTTCTTCTCTTGCAAAATAAATGTTATTACAGGTATTTCATTTGTAAAAAAAAAAAAAAAAAATTGTAGATAACATGCAGTTTTCTGCAATGTGTCAAATTTTTTAAAAAAATCTTTATTCCTCATTCCTACATTCATCTTGTTGCCCAACCAATTTCTCTTCTTATTGTGTAGTAAGATTTGAGATGGGGACAGACATTAAAAGATCCCAAAACTGGACAGAGTGATTGATATACTTACCTTCTTCTTCCCTTCATGGCAGAGAGCTCTTGTTGCCTAACCAATTTCTCTTCTTATTGTGTAGTAAGATTTGAGATGGGAACAGACATTGAAAGACCCCAAGCTGGACAGGGTGATTGACACACTTGCCTTCTTCTGCCGTCCATGGCAGACAGCACAGAGCGTGGTATCTCTCCTAAAGTAGAAGTTGGCTTCAAACTTTATTTAAAAGCATCATAAGAAATTTTTTCTAGTCTACAGAACTCAGGAGGTGTTTCTTTTCCTCATCCTCCTCGTGATTTCTTTCTATGCAATGGGCACAGAACTAAATGTTGACATAGTTGTTAAGATATCTTGTTGATTTTTTTGAAATTCATTGATTCTTCCTCCTGACATGCTTAACTCCTGCAGATTTTTGAAATTCTCTTACTTAGATAAATACTGTCCAAACTGATCTCTGCTTTCTCTGAAATCTTATAAGGCCTCACACAGTTTTTGGTTATACCATTTATTTGGAACTTCATAAACTAAACTGAGAGCTCCCAGAGAGCAAAGACCATGCCTTATAATATTTAATCAACCGTTTCTGGTATTTATTATTACATTCAAAAACATATTTAAAATTCTAGTCCCAGATCTGCTAACAATGAATAATATATCTCTAATGTATCCAGATGTCAGTTTCTTAATAAATAAATAATTGAACAGACAAGTAAATAAATGGAATATACAGATTCCTCTTGTAATACCAAAGAGGTCATCAGATTATTTCTACTCTGGGCTGTAAGAACTGGTTAGATATCATCTGTTAATGATATCAAAGAAAATCCTAGTTGCTTGAAAAAATAAGCTGATAAAATTTTCTAGTTTAACATTTTTTTTCTATGTATTTGGACTTTTCAATGAAGGCATCTGCTATCGTTATCCTCTAAATGAGTGCTAATATATTATCATTTGAATAAAAAGTAGCAATATTAGTTAACCACATTAGAAATAGCCTATAATGTATAACTCAGCTGCTTGAATTTTTTGGTAATCATGCGTGCTGGAAAGCTTGTTGTGCTATTAAGACTTGGTGTCATATAAAACTGATTTTCTCTAAAATCTGCCACTTATTTTGTAAAAGGGGTAACAGAATCTCTGAAGCTCTATAAAATGTAGAAGTAATGCCACCATCTCCACTGGAACTGGCACATAGAAATTTATGTGTGCATAGAAATACATCAAGATAATAGAACTGTTAGAATACTTGAATCAACTCACTGGCTAAAGACAATTTAAAGAGCTACAAAGAATATATTAAAAAATTCTTAAGTCATAGAAGAAGGCTGTGATGAATAGGTTACAGCAGACCAAAGTTGCTACTAAATGCAATGAGAAAAGCCAGGGAAAATATATGTTAAGATCTATTTGAAGTTATCCAGAGCTACCAGGTAAACAACATCAAGACACCAAGATCTTAGAGAAGGGGAAGTCATAGGGAGAAGAGTCCACAATTTTGTCATAGTTTACCAAATAATAGAATTACTAAGTCTTAGAGTTAGGTGGGAGGCTGCAAGACCAGGCAGAGTGGAGCTGCCAAGAGTCAGAGAAGCGAGCAGCTTTGGCAGCCTGACAGTATTGGAATGCAAGAGTCTCAAGGCAGGCAGGATTTCAGAGGCCTAAATCTGGGAGAAAAGGTAGGTGCTGAGCAACAAGCCAAAAAAAATTTTTTTTTTTTTTTTGCTTGTTTGTTTGTTTTTGTTTCTTTCCCTAGTAGGGTTTGTTGAATTCCTAAGGTGCTTGGGAAAAGAGACAAGTTTAAACTAAAAGCATACTTGAAATGAAAATCAATACAGTTACAAAGGGTGACGTGGTAAAGGGGAGACAAAAATGGGAGTTTTTCACCAGCAAAGATGCAGGGGCTTCTGTAAACACTCCTCAGGCTCTCAGTTGAGATCTCTGAGAGCTCAACTAAGGAGCTGGCAAATAGAGATCCACAAAGCTTTCCCAAAACTGTACCATGTCTTCAAATCAACTCATTCCCTGGTTGAATAAACTAATCTGCTCCTGCTTAGGTTGCCTAAAAAAGGATAGAATCAAATATACTTGAAAGAAACGATGTTACTTAACCACTCTAAATTTTTCATGCACAATATCTAGCACTCAAAGAAATAAAATATTAGAAAATAGGAATATGGAAAAAGCCAAGATAAGAAAAATGAAACTAACAAGAGCAACAAAGCACAGATGTTTCAGTTGTAGTTCTGAGACTAGACACACATTCTTGATTAATATATCCAAGAACACAGATAATAACAGGAAGGATTTCACTACAGAACTGTTGTCTAATGGAAAATAAACAAATGGAAATTATTGAACTAAAATGTAATAATAGAAAATAATAACAGATAGCATTACCTACAGGTTAAGCAAAACTGAATAAGTACTTTAAGTAATAATTAGTAGAATGTTAAGTGAGTAAAAATAATCTGGGCTTAAAAAAGGAAGACAAAAAGTATGTGGATGTCAGAGAAGAAAGTATAAGTGATCTATGGGACACAGTGAAGACTACTACAATACAGGTCATTGGTATCCCAGAAGGGAAGAGCATATAGAGGCAGAAGCAATATTTGAAACAATAATTGTTGAGGACTTCCCCAACTTGTGAAAATTCCCAAGCTACACAAAAAGTACACATTATGAATCCCAAGCCCATTAAATATTAAGAAACTCATTCCTAAGTGTATTCCTGTGGAGCTTGATAACAGAAAACAAGGGGAAAAATCTTGCATGCAGAGATGCCAGAGGGCATTGTGATCGACAACTGACTTTGAAGCAGAAACAAAAGAAGTGGTAATATGATGGGATGATATCTTTAAAGAGGCAAAAGAAAATAACTGTCTTGAAAGAATTCCATTGCAGGTGAAAGTATCCTTTAAAAATATAGATGTCATAAAAATATTTCCATTCAAATAAAAACTAAAAAAGTTACTGCCAGCGGATCTACACTTGAAGAAAAAAACACTAAGAAAACAAGGATTTATTAGACAGAAATGTGATTGATCATAGTTAGACGTTAAAAAATGCATGAGGGAAGGAAAGGTCTAGTAAAACTTAGTATATGGATAGATATTGACTGTACAAAACAATATTAATGTATTGAGAAGCACAAAATATATATGGAGTTAAAAATACATGATGAAATAACACAAAAAGAATTAATGGCATAAATGTATTTCATGATAACCACATTTTCAGATAAGATGTAAAAAATAATTTATTTCTAACTATAATAAGTCAAATTTACATATTGTAACCATTGAAATAATTGTAAAAAATGTATAGCTGTCAAGCTAATTAAATGAAAATTAATTAATAATAAAAAAATTGAATCACAAGGAGAGAAGAAAGAACATAAAACATGTGGGACAAATAGAAAAAAATAGTAAAAGCTAAATACAAAGTCAACTATTGTCAAACAATACATTAGGTATTAGTAGACAAATGTTTTGATTAAAACAGAACAATTTTAAAAATACGTATTTTAAAAATATGATCAAAATTACTGACAAAGACAATTTTAAATGTAGTGACACACAAAAGGTTAAAAGTAAAATGTTGAGAAAAGATCTATCACACAGAAAATCTACCTTGTCAATAATAGAAGTTAAGGAGATAAGAAATATGACAAGAGATACTTAGCAGCAGTTCACAATGATGCAAGGGTTACTGTAATAAAAGGACATAACATTGTTACATTTGTATAAACTTGACAACAGAGATTCAAATTATATAATAGTAATATTAACAGACTTACACAAGAAATTCCAAATCAAAACCATTGTGAAAACTAACAGAACTCTCCCAGTAACTGATAGTACAAGCCAACCAAAAAAAAAAACAAACAAACAAGAAAACAAAACAACGACAACTGTAAGCATATAGAGAATGTAAGCATTGTGATCAAAATAGTTGCCTGGTTGAAATGCATGGATTACTTCCTTGAACAACGAAAGAATGTACAGAATTTTCCAGGGCGTGTAGAACATGTGTGCACTGAATTTTGGAAAATGTTTTATGAGCACTTGAAATATTTATGTATCCAGATATTGCTTGGAAACTAAGAAATACAATTCTATAAAATCCATAAGTTAAAAATGAAAAGAAAATATTTTAAACTAAATAATGATAAATAAAATAAATGTATCAAATTTGTGGCTAAATGTGTATTTTAAGATAAGTTTATATCTTAGAATTCATATATTCAAATAAGTTTATAAATATCAATTATATTTAGGTATCCACTATAACAAGTTGGAAAGAGATAATTGAATTCCAGGAAAGTAGAAGGAAGAAAATAATACAGATAAAGGTAAAATTTTGAAAGAAAATAAATATATAATAGAAAAAAATCATTGGGCTTAATCTTTCAAAAGATATAAAATTGACATGATCATCTTGACTGTGATAAGAATGAGGGAGAGAAAGAGAATAAAAGAGGAAAGAGAGAAAAAAAGGAGGAAAGAGAAAAAGAGATATGAAAGAAAGAGAGATAGGAGAGCAAATTATCATTATTAGCCAATTTTATAAATAATTATTAATTATGAGAGACAAGAGCATCAGTAAAAATCTTCTATGTTGAAAATAAGAGTGTATAATGAATAATGTTTTGCTGATAAATTTCTATATTAAACCGATAACCTCCTAGAAAAATATAATATATCAAAACAAAGGCAGGAAAAAATTTAAAAATTAATCTCCCAGTGTTATATTAAATTAATTAATCTCAATCCATATATTTTTATTGCATTTTTCAAAATATTTAAAATATAACACCAATTTTACACAAAACTTACATCAGCAAAGAAAATAGGAAATGTTTACAAATCATTTTAAAGGGCTATCATAACCTTGTTAGCAAATTATCACAAGAATATTGTAAGAAAGAAAAAAATATATGGCCAATTCCTCTCATAAAAATACATGTTGCAGCAAAAGAAGTTCCAAGAGGGAAGTTTACAGCATTAAATTCCTACATCAAAAAATAAGAAGCATCTCAAATAAGCAACTTAATGTTATAATTGAAGGAACTAGAAAAAGAGCAAATTGAGTCCCAAATTAGTAAAAGGAAGAAGTAATAAAAAGCAGAAATAAGTAAAATAGAAACTAGAAAAACAATAGAAAATATTGCTGAAACTAAGTTGTATTTGTAAGGATAAACAAATTGATAAAACTTCAGCTAGTCTAACACACAAAAAAGGAGAGAAGGCTCAAATAAATAAAATTAGAAATGAAAAAGGAGATATAATGATGATATCACAGAAATATAAAGGATCATATAAAGCTACTATGTACAATTATATGCCAACAAATTGGATAACCCAGAAGACATGGATAAATTTTTAGGAACATAAATCTGTCAAGACTAAGTCATAAAGAAATAGAAAACTCAAACCAATAACAAGTAAGGAGAAATTCTTAGACACATACAATCTGTCAAGACTGAATCATGAAGAAACAGAAAATCCAAACAGATCAATAACAATTAAAGAGATTGAATTAGAAGTCTCCCATCAAAGAAAGGCCCAGGATCTGATGGTGTCACTGCTGAATTTTACCAAACATTTAAAGAAAACCAAACACCAGTCCTTCTCAATTCCTTCCAATAAAATAAAGAAGGAACACTTTCACACTCATTCTATGAGGCTAGCATTATCCTGATACGAAACCCAGACAAGGACACTACAAGTAAAGAATATTACAGGCCAATATCCCAGTTATACATAGATGCAAAAATCCTCAACAAAATACTAACAAACTAAATTCAACATGACATTAAAAATATTATTCAACATAATCAGATGGGGTTTATCCCAGTGATGCAAGAATAGTACAACATATGCAGATCTATAAATGTGATTATTCCAAATTAACAAAGTAAAGAAAAAAACCCGATCATTTAAATAGATGCAGCAAATTTATTTGACAGAATTCAATATCCTTTCATTATTAAAAACTCTCAAGAAAGTAGGTATAGAAAAAGAAGAAATGTACCTCAACAAAGTAAACACCATGTATGATAAATTCACAGCTAACATCATACTCAATGAGGAAGGGTTGAAGACATTTTTCTAAGATGAGAAACAAGACAAAGATGCCCACTCGCACCACTTCTATTCAACGTTGTACTGGAAGAGCTAGTTAGAACAATCACGCAAGAGAAAGAAATAATAGGCATTCAAATTGGAAAGGAAAAAGTTAAATTTTGCCTGTTTGCAGATGACATAATCTTACAGGGAGAAAATCCTAAAAACTCTACCAAAATCTGTTAGAACTAATAAATTTAGCAAAGTTGAATGATACAAAACCAACATACAAAAATTTGTAGCATTTCTAAATACTAACAACAAACTATCTGAAAAAGATTCAAGAAAAAATATCCCATTTGCAATTGCAAATAAAATAAAACACTTAGGAATAAGTTAACCAGGGAGGTGAATACCTGTACATTAAACTATAAAACATTTATGAAAGAAATTGAGGAAGATACAAATAAATGGAAAGATATGCCATGTTTATGGATTGAAATAATTAATGTTAAAAAATACCTCCATTATCCTAAGTGTTCTAGATTCCTTGCAATCCCTATCAAAATTCCAATAACATTTTTTCCACAAAATAGAAAAAAATTAATTTAAAAATTAGATATGAAAATGGAAAAATTATATCCCCAATATTAGGAAATCAATTTTAGCAATATTTTAAAAGGTTAATATATCATGACCAAGTATAATTATGCAGAAAAGATAATTTGGAATAAAATTTAAAAATCATTTAAAGTTAGTCACTACACAGAATAAACAAGGAAAAACATCGATTCAGAAAAGGCATTTAATAAAATTCAAAATTCATCACTCATTCATGGTATAACTATTAGCAAAGTAAGAAGCTAAAGAAATTTACTAATCTGATAAGTTATCAATAATAAGCTGCATTAATCATCTAATTGATGGTAAAATATTGAATATTTAGGTCAAAATTTGGAGAATATAAAGATGTCTACAATGATCACTTCTGTACAACTCTTAATTGAATGTCTCAACCTATGCAACAAGGCAAGGGGAAAAAGTTTTAAGCATTAGAATAAAAACTTTTAAAAATTATTTGCAGAATGCGGATTTTATACATGAAAAATCTAGATGTGTTCATGGATAATCTGTTCAATTCGGTAGGTAAATTTTAAAAAGTCACTGGATAAGTCAATACAATAAATTCAGTTGTATTTCTATACATTTTAAACAATCAGAAAACTATAAAATATTGTTTGAAAAATCAATAGAAGGATAGCATATACTCATGGATTGGAAGACTCAGTATAGCACTTCTATTAATTTCACTAACATATGTCTTCAGATTACAATATACAGATGCAATTCCAATTAAAATCAGAACATATTTTGTTATATAAACTGACAAGTTGATTCAAGTTATGTCTAAAATTTTCATACAAATGTGAAGAACCAAGCATAGCCAAGACAATGCTGGAAAAGGACAACTATTAAAGAGGAAATAGCAGGTTGGTAGGGTTTTAATACTATATATTAAGATTTATTATATGAATCCAGTAATTAAAATTTTTATTAACACAAACATAAACAAGTAGACCAAGAAAACAGAATGAAGATTTCAGAAACAAGCCAGAAGTTTTATAGCCAACTGATTTATGACAAAGGTGACACAAGTGCTGCCGTAGTGAAAGCATGTCTTCTGCAATGAAGGTTGTTAAATTGACTGGGTATCTATTTGGGAGGAAACAAACCTTGGCCTTACTTCACACAATACACAAAAGTCAGTCCCAGATGGACAGATCTAATTACAAAAGGTAAATAGTAGAACTTTTGCAGTAAGCATAGGAGATTATCCTTATTCCCAGACAAGAAACTATAATTATTCATAGAGGACACGTAAGGAATCACTAATAAAAGCAAAGCTTGATAAATTGGACTTCACTAAAATTAAGACCTGTGTCCATTAAAAGACACCATTAGCACCTAAACCCATTCTAATCATGGGAATATTATGCAGCAAGTCTCAACTGAGCAGCATTCTATAACATACCTGACCGGTATTAACCAAAACTCATCAAGATTATTAAAAACAAAGTCTGAAAAGTTGTCACAGCCATAAGAAACCTAAGGAGGCATGATGACTAGATGTAATGTGGCATGATGAATGGGATTCTGATTGTATATATATTTTAAAAAGAACACTTGAATATAATAAAGACTTTTATAAAATATAATTATGTAAAAGTTTTGAGTAATAACAAACCAACTTCATATAAAAGTAGAGAATATATTATTCCAGAACACATAAAATGTTTCCAGAAAATGAGCATGTGTTGGATGCAAAGTCTTAGAAGTTTTCAAAGGATGGTAATAATGCAGATTACTTTTTGATCATAGCCTGATACTTCAATTAGGCTAGAAATCTATACTTAGGAGATAATTGGAAAAACACTATATGCTAAGAAATGATGGAATGTATTTTTCAAAACAAGTAAGTCAAAAATGAATTCATAATAGAAATTAAAATTTTGAACTGAATTATAACAGAAACACCATAATTGAAGTATTGGATGAAGTTAAAATAAACCTTAGGAAAAATATATCGCTTTAAGTGACTATATTAGGAAAGGTAAAAATGCATAAAATTAACTAGTAAACATCTATTAAAGAAAAACTATATATTTGATGGCATTTACTTATAATTTTCACTTTGCATATTGCATACACACATGTGATAAACCCAAAGAAAATATATTGAAAGCAATAAAATGATACAGGTACATATTAATAAAATATAAATCAAGTAATCACTTAAAGGAAAGATTAACCATTTGAAAAGAAGAACAATAATGATTGACTTTCAGTGATCCTAATCATGAAAGAAGATATAAATCCCAAATGAACAACTTTAGGATTAAAACAAAAGATAAAAACAAATGTTACAGATTTAAAAGACAGTAAGAGAACTTAAGAATTATTTTATGCCAGTAAATCTAGAAGCACAGATATGAAATGTTAATTATTCAGAATATATAACATCAAAATGAATTCAAGTAGAAATTGAAATGAGTAATATTGAAGACACTTAATCAATCATCAAAAATATTTTCATTAATTTATTTTAAGTTCAGATGGCTTCACTAGTGAGAGGTAATAACTTCAGAAACCTAACTCTGGTGTACACAAAATATTACAAGAAACAAAAAATGGGAGGGTGTGGAGAGATTGCTCCAATTAAATTAATAGGAATACAGACACATTTTGTACAGAAAAAGAAAACTACAGGTTAATTTTATTCAAAAACATTGATGTAAAACAAAATATTTGCAAATCAAAGTCTAGGCAACATATATAAAGGCTCATACCATGACCAAGTTGGAAGGTTCATTACAGAAATTAAAGGATGTTTTAACTTAAAAAAGTTATTAATAAATTCCTCCAGATTAACAAACCAAAGAAGAAAAGTCATATGATTATTTTAATAGCTGCATAAAAAACTTTCAAAAATTCAACAACATTTATTCATTTTAAACTCTTAGAAAACTAGGAAGAAAAAGAAACTTTGTGATTTATAAAAAAAAAGTACCATTTCATAGGATGAAATTTATTAAATTAATGTTCCATATCATTTCTTAAAGGACATCAATATATCCAGTCATTTTACTACCTGAACACATTAAAAAAAAAAAAAAAAAAAAAAAAAAACTAGTAATCTAATATATCTCATTTTGTAGAAAGCATTGCTTTGTCAAGAAACTCCAATAATTTTTTGTCTGTTTTGATAAAACATTGCTTTGTCGAAAAACTCCAAGAATTTTTTGTCCCAAAACATGCAATGTTAAGCATTGCTTTGTCGAAAAAACTCCAATAATTTTTTTTTTTTGTCGAGAAAATCCAATGTTTTGCTGTCAGATTCTTTTTGCTTCTATTACTGAAGGATGAATGCCATAAATATCTATGAAGGAAAAAATCTCTTTTTCATGTTTTTCAAGTAGTTTTCAATAAAGTTAATTTCTTTTTTGTTGTTTTCTCTTCTGCATTTAATACATAATATACTCTTACAAAAAAAAAGGAATATTTACCTATTATGGCATTGTAAGTATAAATTCTCAGTTTACTCATCTGTTTCTTTTTTTAGAGTGTTGTTGGTATTGTTGTTTGTCTGTTTGTTTAAGAGACAAAGTCTCCCTCTGTTGCCCAGGCTGGAGTACAGTGGCCTGATCTTGTCTCACTGCAACCTCCTACTTCCCAGGTTCAAGTAATTCTCATATCCCAACCTCCTGAGAAGCTGGTACTACAGGCACATGCCATTATGCCTGTTTTTGTAATTTTAGTAAAGACAGGGTTTCACCATGTTGTTCAGGTTGGTCTCCAACTTCTGGCCTCAAATGAATCGCCCGCTTTAGCCTCCCAAGGTGCTAAGATTACAGGTCTAAGCCACTGCACCTGGACTTTTTTAGGGATTTTATGGTTTATTTTTATTTTCTTATTCTCATCTGTTTTTTTCCCTATTATAGCACACATATGGTTGCAGATGATTACTTCTGAACATCTATGCTCGTATCTTAGTGTCCAGAATCATTCATGCCTGAAAGATGATACTTTCTAAATGAAAAAATACAGTAATTTTAAAAGTACCCATAAAAATGTATATTTTATTAAATAGGAGACATATTATTTCCTGTCTGAGAATACATGAAGATGGAAAGTGGATAGAAGCATGGTAAATGATGTAGTAAGAGAAGAGGAAGAGCAACTCTACCAGGCTGCATCATAGCCAGAAGAATGTCTGTTTCTATAGCAGAATCTAAATTTGCTCAGAAGTCAGGTCATGTTTCATGAAAGAAAGAGGATTGGAAACAAAAAAGACATTAAGAAGTACACATATGGAGCAGTTAGAACCCCAAGTCTCCACCTCCTGCTTGGATAATCAAATGGCTATCCATTTGATTATCCATTTGACAGTTAGGAATACCTCAAATATCCCACATTTAAATAACCTGCTAAACGTTTCTATAGGTAAAAGAAAAATCCACTTGCAATTATTTGAGCCTTGAACTTAGTTCTGTTTTATATATAATCACCAATAGTTGGTTTTAATATGCACTGCAGAACATGAGTAGTGTATTCTCAGGATAAATGGAAGCAGAGAGATTTCTGATTCCAAGACATCTGGCCAAAAAGGTGGGAGAGTGTCATTATGAAAATATTTATGCTGAAGAATGGGAGATTCCAGTTTGCTTTTCAGCCCAAATCCCTGTGCAATAACGGAGACTTACATTTTCCTAACTTTCCTACCTACATCTCCAAAGAGGAGACTGTCAGATTCTTTCCTAGTAAATGGAGAACCCAGAAAAAAACATTCCTAAATGGTGCTATGTGGATGACTGGAAGTGAAAGACCTTGCTACATTCCCATCACTACAAGGAAGCTCAATGGTTTATACACAAGCCTCATGCACCCAGAAGTTTTTAATAGCAAAATTGAAAGCCATGTTTATTGCGGCACTATTCACAATAGCAAAGACTTGGAATCAACCCAAATGTCCATCTGTGACAGACTGGATTAAGAAAATGTGGCACATATACACCATGGAATATTATGCAGCCATAAAAAAGGATGAGTTTGCGTCCTTTGTAGGGACATGGATGCAGCTGGAAACCATCACTCTTAGCAAACTATCACAAGAACAGAAAACCAAACACCGCATGTTCTCACTCATAGGTGGGAACTGAACAATGAGATCACTTGGACTCGGGAAGGGGAACATCACACATCGGGGCCTATCATGGGGAGGGGGGAGGGGGGAGGGATTGCATTGGGAGTTATACCTGATGTAAATGACGAATTGATGGGTGCTGACGAGTTGATGGGTGCAGCACACCAACATGGCACAAGTATACATATGTAACAAACCTGCACGTTATGCACATGTACCCTAGAACTTAAAGTATAATAATAATAATAAAAAAAAGAAAGCCATGTCAAAATATTGAGTGATCTGAATTTCAACCAAGGGTTCAAGTACTAAGTCGCTAAAAAATTTGCCCATCTTTTAGTAAATTTCAGGGAATAAATGTAAGTTGTGCTTTACTAAAACGAGGTGGTAAACCAGAAAAAGAAGATAAAACAGGATCAAACCAGAAGAAGGGTGAGGAAAATTCCCTGTATGATGGGAAAAGGAAAGCCCATGGTGATACCTGTGTTAAAAGCCAGGAGAGTAATCAATCCAACTGTAGAGGGAGAGTTGGAGGATACCTAAACTGATAACTTCAAAAGAAAGAAGAAAATTAGAATTGCTGATTATTGACAGGCTTTTTATGAAACCATTATAGCGAGCTGGTAAATTAATTTACATATGCAAAAACACCTAAACAGATGCAAAAATAAAATAAAACTATAATAAACTCCCGGAAAAAAAATTAACTGCAGATCAAAAGATATTCTACAAGACATTCAGCAGTGAACAATATTTACAGAGATGTAATGCTGGAAACACTGTTTACAGATTTAACCAGAAGCAAATACGACAGTGGAAGTAAGTGAAGTTGGATCATCACCTACCATGTTAGGTAGTCATTTTGTAATGTTGAATGGTAAACACCAGATAGCAATACAATAGCAGTATTTAGAAAGTGAGACTATCTGCATTTAATACTGTGTCAGATACAAATAAATCATGAAGATAAAAAATGAATTAGTGCCATAAGAATTGTGAATAGAGAATAAATATGGTACAATTTTACTTACTGATGAGCTTTTCCTCCTATGGTAGGTTATTAGACATTCAGAATTATTTTGAGGAAACTTTCTGGTTCAAACTATCTTGTTATACTTTCTACACTGAAGAATACATCACCACCCAGTTAGGAATACCTCAAATATCCCACATTTAAATAACCTGCTAAACATTTCTATAGGTAAAAGAAAAATCCACTTGCAATTATTTGAGCCTTGAACTTAGTTCTGTTTTATATATAATCACCAATAGTTGGTTTTAATATGCACTGCATTTTGCAAGAATGAAACTTCTGTGTAATTCCAGAGATGACAATGTTCTTTGTGGTATTCACCTAGCTGATACAGCATACCTAGATCACTCTATATTTGTAGCTGTCTTCTTTATAATAAATACTTTGCATTATGGATAGTGGGATAGCACTGGCCAATATTAAGCTATCTAATAAATTGTTTTTATCACAAATTACGTTCTATTTTTCATTTATATTTATATTATAATCTACTGATAGCTTTTAAATTACACATGTGGGGAGATTTAATTATCTCTGAATTTAATTTAGGATACTACATGGGGATTTGCAAAACATCTGCTTTAAACAGTGTTATTCTGTTACATTTGGAATAACTACTGCATAAAGATAACACATACTCTTTGGTCTTTCCTTACCATTTGATGTTTCAATGTCCAATCCTTCCTGAACTACCTGAAATGGTCTTTTTTGAGACAGAGTCTTGCTGTCTGCCCAGGCTGAAGTGCAGTGGTGCATTCTCAGCTCACTGCAACCTCCACCCACTGGGTTCAAGTGATTCTCCTGCCTCAGCCTTCCTAGTAGCTGGGATTACAGGCACCTGCCACCATGTCCAGCTCATTTAGTATTTTTAGTGGAGATGGGGTTTTGCCATGTCGGCCAGGCTGGTCTTGAACTCCTGACCTCAGGTGGTCCACCCGCCTCAGTCTCCCAAAATGCTGGGATTGTAGGCATGAGCCACTGCTCCAGGCCCTGAGATGGTCTTTAAATAGCAATTAATTAAATAGTCATGGTGCTCTTTCCTGTTGATTCCAGAATCCTTTTACACACTGTACTCCAAGAATCCGCTTTTAATTTACCCACATTGAGATGTAATACAGAACTTACTTGTCACTTCTGAGTAGAGGTGTGCCATACCACATATTCATTATTCCCTCCTTACAAATCTGCTGTGCATTCTAAGGAAACAGGATTTTCCAAACTAGTTCTGAGACTTTATATTAAGAAGCGATAAAATTTAACTTTTTTCAATTCTGATATAATCTCATTGTTTATAGATAATATTTCTGGTAAATTACCATGATTTCCCTTTTTCTGTATAACAAACCACTCTAAATTTTGTGGCACAAAACAGCAATCATCTTATTTCCTTATGATTCTGTTGGTCGGCTGTTCCTTGCTTCTGATTTAGCATTACTTCTGCTCTGGGCTGACTTGTAATCAGTTGATGACTCAGGTGGGCCAAAATGTTCTAGAACAGTCTCCCTAACATGTCTAACAATTGTCAGAGTCATTGGCTGGGGCAGTTAATCTCTGCTACAGGTATCTTTTATCCTCCCCTAGGTGATCCTTTCTTAGATAGTGGTCTCAAGGTTCCAAGAAGAAGGAAGAGAGAGCGAGACCAAATGTGAAACCATTTTTAAACTCCTGCTTGCTTTATATTTGCTAATGTCTCACTGGTCAAAACAAGTCACTTAACTAATCTGTTAAGTCACTTAACAGATTCAAAGTCTTGAGAAATAGACTCATCACCTGAGAATAGCTGCAAAATATTGCAGCATTGGTTTGTTCAATATACTACCTTCCTCTGAATTCTTAAGGATTATAGATAGAATCCTTATTATCTAATTGTTTTGTATGTATATATATATATATACACACACATATGTACACATATATCTATATGTGTATATCTACCTATCTATCTAATCTATCACACCTTAATTCTGTTCACAATTTGATGACGTTAGTTTACATTTTGAATTTAAGGGTTTTTGTGTGTGTGTTAACTAAACACACTTACCCACACATATATGAACCAATCTTCCAAAGAAACAAGAGTCAAATTTTATGAAAGGTTTATTTAATCATTAATTTCTGTCCCATTATTAGATCACATTTGCTGAATCAGATTGTGTTCCCCTAGGCCAGAGTGAAACTCTGCAGTATAAAAACAGTTTAAGATTCAATTCTGTACATATATTTTGGTCACCATGTACATTTATTTTAAGGGGTTTAAATAACCTAGTAAAAAGTAAGGCTATAATCATAGGCTGACATCTGTTGCTGGCATTCTTTTGGTCACTTATTTAGCCATGCCAGACAGAAACCATAGATAGCTAAAGATAACTAAAAATAATTCAGTATGTTTTTCAAATCACTTAAACAGAGATTCAAATAAAATCCTTTTTTTCAATGCAGATGCATTTAGGAATATTATTAAGTGTGAATCTAATAAAAATAGTCCTATGGAGCACTATTTAAAATAATTAAATACATAGGTCAAATATGGTATCCTTTATAATTTTCATTTCTAAATTATCTTTTTCTCCTCCGTCCAACTTATTTATGCTTGGTTTAATCCTTTGATCTCACCGAGGGAGCTTCATAACTTACCCCATATCCTTACCTTGAAATCGAATACTTTACAGGACAGACAGAACAGGCTGCATGGGTCAAAGTCTTTCCTAGGGTGGCAGCTTTTCTCTATGCAGCTACAAATAGCTCTTTTCCATACACAGAATTCTAGGGAAAAAAAAATGCATGGACTTCGTGTTTTTGGTCTTTTGAAGAGTAAATGAACTTTGCCTTATTTCTCACTCTCATTTTACTACAGATGAAACATAAGAAGAATTTGCCTATTTAATATAATTTAAAGCAAGGAAAAGTCACTTAAATCGACTTGACTATATTTTTCAAATTTGAAAAATATACTTTTCATTCTGCCTTTACAGAAAAGAGAAATCTACTCTCTTCTGAAAGATGATAAGGTGTCTTTTGAAATCCAAGTAGAACCCCTAGAATTAAGCTGAAGTTGTAAATATCTAAGGACTTGTCTTATAAGACAGCTCAAATTATCTTCTCCTATAAACTGCTATAGTTAAAGAAGCAATATCACATTTCCTAGATTGCAAATACTGAATAATGAAATTAAAGATTTAAAACATACTTAAGGTAATTTCATCATAAACCCAAATAAACAGATTATTTTCTTTATTTATTTTATTTATTTATTTTTTTTGAGACAGAGTCTCGCTCTGTCGCCCAGGCTGGTGTGCAATGGTGGCACGATCTCAGCTCACTGCAACCTCCACCTCCGGGGTTCCAGCTATTCTCCTCCATCAGCATCCTGAGTAGCTGTGATTACAGGTGCACGCCACCATGCCTGGCTAATTTTTGTATTTTTAGTAGAGATGGGGTAGATGCTGGGATTACAGGCATGGGCCACCATGCCCAGCAGAACTATTTTAAGTTGTAGAATTTCAAGTTCTAGTGTACACATGAGTACAATGTCTATTGAAACATATAGATTGTGAATGAAAAATATAGTCACTGTACATAATGTTTGATGTTATAAGTCATATGAGGTTAACTCAACATTTATTTTTGACTTAATATTATTTTTAACAGGAAGCTCATTAGATTATAATAGATTGTCTGATTTTCCTTACATCTAAGAAATAATTGCTGATTGTTTTAAGTTTTGGTATCTCTGTCCCATTAGGAAAAATATTCCTCAGGTAAAGTTTTATTTTATAGGTGAAGAAAAGTCAACTATGTGATTTTTAAATTAAGGTTCCAGAGCAAATTAGAATGTGCTTTAGGATTGACAACTTAGTTCAAGACTGCTTTTTCTCATTTTCACATGTGGAAATTTTTACTATGCCTTTTAGTCACTGGCAAATTGCCAAAATACAGTAGACAAGGCTTCTAAATGAGGTGTAGATTGATGACTGGAATTTAAGAGTTACAAACAAGACCACCAAGGCCCAATTACCATCGTTAGGTAAATAAATTCCACCCTTGAAAGTGGCTTGAGAGAGGAATCCCAAACTCCCTATGCGAAGAATCCTGAGCTGAACAGAATCAGCAGAGAGTGAAGCAAAGACGTATGTGCATTGGCAGTAGTCCAAAACCTTATGCAAAGGTTTACTGGTGTCCACTTGAGCTAAGGAAGAGGGGAAAAAATAGTACTAATAAATTTTTAGTGCTGAAAACATGAAATTTACCTTCAAGATGAGAGAGCAAATCCATTTACTATTTGAATTATTTGCACCTACAGCTTTTTGCCCTTAACATGGTTCTGCCAGAAATTGCTTTTTTTTCTCAGTAGTTGTACATGAAAATTTCATGGAAAATGAATTCAATTTTACCTTGATTATTTTTTTCAAGATGCATATATATAGCTACAGTCATTCTTGTGAAATTGGTTTTCATATACCTCATTTTATAACACATAATACCCTAAAGTAGCAACTCAGGAAATGAACAACTATGAATTTTGCCTTGGTTTTGGTCAGGCTGACTTCACATCAGGAACAAGTGGGGACAGAGGAGATGAAAACTACACGGAGTTTCGCAGCCAATGAAGAGAAACAGAGGATAAATGTCCATTAGCCACACTTAGGCAATTATAGCATTCAGTTGATTTCTCTCTCTCTTTTTTTTTTTTTTTTTTTTTTTTTTTTTTGGTTTTTCCTTTGTACAAAATACTGTGAGCATAGTAGTTGCTCTCAACAATTTGACACTGCAGTGTAGAGAAAGGAAATGTAAACCAATGGTTCCATTCAAGAGATCCTAGTAAAATACCGATTTCCAAATTTAAGTGGTTGAGATGCAGCCTTCCAAAGGCCTGGGCTTACTCTCTAGGGCATCTGTCCTCCATGAGGTGGCTCAGTATTGCAATTCTTTATCAAACTGTGATTCCACTATTGCCTCAACAAAGAAAAGAGAGAAAATGGAGAGTTGGGCTGGGCAATTTAATGCCTCTACCTCGGTCACTTCCTCCAAGGGTTCATTGTGCATTTCAAGTCACAAGGTTCATACCTACATCAAAGATATGGGGAAGTACATCCTTCCATAAGCCCAGAAGGAGAGGATTCCTGTTCACTAATAATATTTATCACTTACTAGTTACAAATAAAATGCCAAAATGGTACAAATAGAGATTTTTAAATATTATAAAAGCTAGAAGGAAGTATAGTAAAGGACAGTGTAGAGAATTATCTTGAAGCATAATTATGCATATGATAAGTGAATATGGCAGTTCTGCATGGGAGGAACAATGGCATAAACGACACAAATATGAGAGAGAAAAGAGGCAGTGTTTAAAGCTATGAGAGTTAAGACTTGAAAATGTGTCAATTTTATCCCAAGGAACTTGGAATTTTTCATGTAGGAAGAGGGGAGCTCTCTAGGGTTTTAAGGAAAGGAGCAAAGTGATATTTTTTCTTAAAAAATTACCCTTGTGGGAGAAGAGAAGATGGATTTGAGAGAGATGAGTGTAGGATATTATACTTTGGGCCCAAGATGATGTGGCTCCAAAGCACATTACCAAAGCATCAACACTAAAGATGGATTTGAGAGGCACTGGGAGGTAGAAACCAACATGGTCATTGATAGACTCCTGTCTGTTGGGAACTTCACTGTCCGCAAGAATATGAAGAGACAATATCTCCACCTCTAAATAGCTTATAATTAGATATGTAGGAAACAATGGTGAAAGTGTAGGTGTTCTGGGGGGCAACAGAGCCTTAAGAGAAAACTCCAGAGAGCAGAGAAACATCAGATTCTGCAGTCATGCCAACATTTTCTGCCTTTTCAGACTGATATGCCCCAGGGTTATTTTTTGCCTTTCTTCTGTCTTAGTTTCATATAATGAGATTGAGCTGTTTCATACATGGCTAGCAAAGAATATGTTCTTACCTGTAGTGATCTGCATGCCAATTCATTCTGAACCATCCTGTCCCATGAACACTTCCTGAATGCTATTGTCATCTGGAATCACCACACTGAATGAATTAATAAATTTAATAAATCTTATTCTGTGACCATGTCCTGAGCTGATAATATTTGCAATCTGGACACTTGATGGGGACAAGTAGGTTGGGATGCACCTGAAACAGAACCATTCCTCAAGTCTTTAGTGTTTTATTGATATTCTGAAAGACCAGCTTAACTTTCACTAATTATTAATGTTCTCATCATACATATAGACCAATATAATTCAGAGGATACTGCTGTCTTATTCCCAGTCTTCATTCTTCCTATGTCTTTTTTCTTTTCAGTCATCTCTGAGAATTTCTTCTATAATCCACTGCAAATAGTTTCACACTACCACACTCCTTTTTGTGCAGTGGTGTCTGAAGAGATTCTAAAATCCCTCTGCTTTCTCCTTCCCTGCCATTTCCAAGTTCTGCCAACCAGGAAAGAGCATTAGAAACTTAAGCAATTATCTCTAGCTGGTATACAGTCCTTCTCTTCCCAAGCAAGGTAAACTTTATTATTAAGTACTGGTTGAAATAAATAAGCTACTATTTGTGGCATAGAAATCATTCATGGTAATGTTATTTAGTGTAATGGAACTTGTCCTAATTCGGTTCTGTTTTCTTTATGCCATTTACTTATAATCATGTCACACTTATATGACCACTTTAAATTTTAAGCTCACAAAGGGCAGGAAGCCCATCCCATTTACTCTAGATAGCCCTGCAAAGTCGCATCCATAAGCTCCTGATGGTTTGATGTTACTGACTTTGTTGTTTACATTAAAATTATTTGAAATTTTGGTTCAATAGTGCCAATTTATCACTAAAAAGGCCTTGCCATAAAAATAAATTTATTTACTTTATTAGATGCTAATATTCATTGGTAAATGCTAATTTCCCTAAAATATTAATATAAAGAGATGTTGAAATTCTATCTAAACCTTTTGATAATCACCAAAAGACATTGATTAAATTTATTTTCACCTTAAGCTTTTTGACAGAAATATTTTAAAATAAATACGCTGTTAAATCTCCATAATTTTTTGTTTTGTTTTGTTTTTGGTTTTTGAGATGGGTTATCACTCTGTTGCCAAGGCTGGAGTACACTGGCTCAGACTTGGCTCACTGCAACCTGTACCTCCCACGTTCAAATGAGTCTTCTGCTTCAATCTACTGAGTAGCTGGGATTACAGGTGTGTGCCACCATGCCTGGCTAGTTTTTATATTTTTGGTAGAGATGGGGTTTTACCATATTAGCTAGGCTGGTCTCGAACTCCTGACTTCAGGTGATCCTTCTGCCTCGGCCTCCCAAAGTGCTAGGATTACAGGTGTGATCCATTATTCCTGGCCTCTCCGTAAGTTTTTTAAAATGAAACAAACTTTTCACTTGTTCATCAAACCAATCTCTATATATGTAGAAATTGAAAAGATTTATGCTATTGATACAGTACTGAATTATAATACCTAATTCAAGAGAGACCTTGGAAGCTGTTTATATTATAAAGATGAAAAAAATAAAGTCACAGGAGGTTAAGTGACTTTTTCAAGATATTTGACAAAGAGAAGCATGATTCAGTGGCATGAGCACTGGCTTGGGCTGAGGCAGGAGAATTACTTGAACCCAGGAGGCGGAGGTTGCAGTGAGCTGAGATCATGCAATTGCACTCCAGCCTGGGCAACAAGAATGAGACTCAAAAATAAATAAATAAATAAAGCACTGTATTGGATGTTAGAAATCTCTAATTGCATTTCTAGCTATGCCAAATATTTGTTATACCTGAGTGTTCTAATTTCTTGGACAAAAAGATGGAAGGGCTACAAAATCTTTAAGTTTCTTTAATTTTAAAAGTTCAAATTTGAAGTTAAAGTCACACTACAATTAAAAAGATTAGTCAATGACTGAATTCCTGAGAGCTCAGTGTTGAGTGGACAGTCATCCCACCAGCCCTTTGTATCTGCATGTTCTGTAGCCACAGGCTCAACAAACCATGAATTGAAAATATTTTTAAAAATAATAAAAAATAACAATATGACAAAAAAGAATCGGAATTACAAAAAAATCCAATAAAGTATATCTACTATTTACATGTCATTTGCATTGTATTAGGTGTCAGCGGTAATCTATAAATGATTTAGGGTATACAGGAGGATGTGCATAGGTTATATGTAAATACCGTGCCATTTAATATAAGGGATTTGAGGATCTACAGATTTTGGTATGAGACAGGTCCTGCAAATAATCCCCACTGGATACTGAGATGATTTCATGAATGACTGTGTGATAGTTAACAGTGACAACAACAGGACAGGGCAAGCAAAAAGTGTTAGCATCAGGAGGCAATTAGATAAGATGAACATACTTGTTACCAATAACAATGCATGTGAGAGAGGGTCAATTCAAGACCTGGCAACCCAGGCAGGTCAGTGCATTCAGGATCTGGTGGATAAGAAACTCTAAGGCCAGGGAAATCAGAGAGGACAGAGCAGGAATTATGAGAAAAGTTTGCAAGATCTTGAGCAACTAGACACTGGTTTGCAAGTGGTCTGCGTAAGCAGAATAGTTGTATTTCAGCAGGTAAATATGCAGTTAATAACAATCATAGAGTTTTGAGTCCAAGGTTAGAAATAATCTCAGAGGGTGGCCAGTCCTGAAGCTACAGAGAGTATACCTTATTAGAGACAGAAGGAGGCACAAACGGACAAGGCAGAATCTGACACGGGTATATACATATATTTCATTTACTTGACTTCTCATTAGAAAAGACCTGAGCCAAGTGAAGAAGCAGCGAGACAACTAAATGCTCTGAATAGAAAGAGGATAGCAAGATTGGGTTAGTGAACTTCTTATAGAGAGTGAAAGTCTTGATGACTCAGTTACAATTTGAAAAAGAGAAGAGGAGCTGAGTTGGTGCTCCAGAAAAGATATTTGAAAAGGATTTTTTCTGAAAGATACTTTGCAGAATTTGTAATATGCAACTCTTCTAAAAATATTTGATTAAATATCAATTTCATTAATGCAATATGGGCACTTTGAGCATGTGTCAAACAGAAATGCTGCCCTTGTGTGCCTAGTTCCACTTGTTCTCTGAAAATATTCCCTCCCTCTAGGAGAGTGGTTCTTAAAGCAAGGTTTGTAAACAGTAGACTCTTTGGGGAAATGTACTGTCAAATTACAAATATTCCCCACAAACATCACACAGTCCTATATCCATACGCTTTGTGCAAACATACCCCATATCCTGCCAGAGCTACATGAGCACAATGTAATTATTCTGGTGTCCCTTTGATTTTGAAAAACCGTACTCTAAGAAATATTTGCTTATTTGTTTCTGCTGCATAATAAACATGTTTTAACGTGCTTATCATAGACTTTTTTACTCATTGTATAAAACACTTTTATCTCTTAAGGCATGTTCTTGTCCCTCCTTCCAGATAACTGTTGAGTTAAATTCTGGTTACAGCTGAAAGGATGCTGGTAATTGAACTTCTGAGGTATGGAAAGGAGGGCAAGATCTGTGTGCCCCTGAGAATTCTCTGGCTCTTGCCCATAGCTATGTTTCCAACTGGGATAGGTACACATCCCCTTAACAAGAAGAAAATATTTTCCACTTTTCAAAATTCATTATCTGTTCTGCCACAGATGAAGCAGGATGTAAACCTGACCCACTGGCAGCCCATCAGGAGAGATTTATCTGGAAACTTCCCCTGAGGATCCATAGCACAGTTGAAAACAACAGGTGAAACTAACACCTGAAAAGAAAGGGGAAAAACTGGTTCAACTTCTTTGAGCATGAAATACCATCCTCTTTAGCCAGCCCCCTTCATTCTTCCTCCTGTTTCTTCTGAGAGTTGAGTGCACCTTTATGAATTTCTTCTCAAGATTCTCTTTCTGTTTTGCACCCCTCCCCCATATTTATTTACAATTTCATTTTTTGCTTTCTCTCATCCATATAATTTTATTTCATGTTTTCCTCAATGTAAAATCTTCTTCCATTCTAGCAATTTATGCCATTCCAAAGTCATATTCCTTTATTTCTTCCTTGTTTTCCCACTACTGTCACAGGATCCTTGGGGTGATTCCTTTCCAGCTGGAAACCTCTGGCCAGAGGCACCTTTGCCCAAGTTTTGCTGAGGCGCACTGGGCTTGTTCTGCCCACTCAGCTGCCCTCAGCTCATGCTACTGGCCTAGATCCCATGCCCACCTAGGGCAAGTGGAGCGGCAAGTGGTGTGTGAGCTAGTGAGCATGAGGTAGCATGGGGTCCAGCCCCTGTGCACAGCCAGGCATGCTGGCAGCAGAAGGCAGGCAGATTTAGGCACTGGCCTGGGCATCAGCTCCCTGTGAGGCTGCATTTTGGACCAGGCATACTGCAAGCAGCTTTCATGGCTGGTACCAGGAAATGCAGTGATGCCCAGAAGCTTGGGGATGCCAGAAACTGCAGAACACCAAAGAGGGTGTCATAGCCTTGGCTTTGGGGTCTTCTGGGTCTGGGCTCCCTGAAGGGCCACAGCTCTTCTCTCCTTTTTTCTTTCCCTCTTGTTGCCCACAACGTGGTAAACAAAAGGCATGTTTCAGCCCTATTTGTGTTACAGCTCTTTTAGCCCCACCATTCAGCAGGTCCTGAGTCCTGGTCCTGCATCTAGGAAGAATGAGGTACACAGACAAGTTGGGGGTGAGCAAGGTGAAGAAATTTATTAAGCAAAAGAACAGTTCAGGGGAGACCCAAATTGATTAGCTCCTTTCTGCAGGCGGGGTGTCTCAAAAAGTGTTTAGCTCTCAGCAGAGAGGAGACCCTGAAATAGGTAGCTCTTCTCTACAACTGGTAGTTCCAACATCTGCTCAGCTTTCAGCAGAGAGGAGACCATGGAGTGGGTAGCTCCTTTCTGCAGCTGGTCATCACATCTCTGCTCAGCACTCAGCAGAGAGGAGACCCTGGAGTGGGCAGTTCCTCTTTGCAAATGGTTGTCTTGTCATCTCCTCCAGTCTGACTGAGTCCAGGGTTTTTATAGGCTTCGGAAAGGAGGAAGTGTGTGCTGATTGGTCCATGGGCAGCCATGGGCAGCCCCAGAGAAAGCACCGTAGGTTCTCACTCCTGTCCATGGGACTTGCAGCCCGGTCCCCAGGCTTCACTTCTTTCCTGGCTTGAAGGTGGGTCTTCATCGAGGACCCATCCCTTTTTGTGGCAGAGTCTGTCTGCCTCTTGCCTCTCTTCATAGCACCCAGGCTGTTCATGCTGAGGGGTGCCTGCAGGCCAGCACGGAGCTGGCCTCAGCACCCTCACACCAACCTCCCATGCTTGTCGGTGCCCAAAGTCCAGAGTCAACACTTCCCCAAGCATGCACACACCCATCTGGGTTGCTACAGTACCTGGGCTCAGCCTCAGATTTGCTCAGAGATCAGAGCTGGTGCCAGGAGTGGGGAGAGGCCAGGTAGTGGGAGCAGGCATTCCTGAGCTTGCAGGGGAAGAGGGGGGCCCTCCTGGGTCCCTTACAGTGCATAGATACCAGGGTCTGCAGCTGAGTCTTGGGCAGCTACAGCTGTGCCTGGGAGGGCAGGATTCCTGCCGGCTCCTGAACCCAAGAGCACAGGAATGCCCAGGTCCACAGTAGTGGTTTGGGAAGCTTGGGTGACAGCAGCTCTGCCTGGGAGGGTGGGGCTCCTGCTGGCTCCTGGCCCCCAAGAGCACAGGGATACCTGGGCCTGCAGTTAGGGCTTGGGCAAATGCAGCTGTGACCTGGAGGGCAGGGCTCTTGCCTGCTCCTGGCTTCCACTGGCCTTATGGAGCATGCTGCCCCACTCCCATGCAGTGTACCTCCCCCACTGCAGCCAGCATCATGGCAGTGGTGGCTCCAGACAGGCGGACCCTGCCATCACTACTACCCTCAATAAATTATAACTTCTCATTTTCTGCTGAAACTATTTCCCTAAAACAATTCTCTCAAGTAGAGGACAGCCTTCCTCTTACTCTTTTCACATTGTGGTAAAAAATGGAGAGCACTTTCCACATGTCCAATGCTTCTTTTAGCTTTTAGTATTACCAATATTATATGTCAGCCCTTTTCCTTTGATGTCTGTCCTTTTCTGTACCACTTATTTGTATTATCCTCTGCTCATCCCTATTTTTATTTTGCTGTCACCAAGTTGAGTGCCTATAATGTGCAAAATATCATGGTTGATACAGTGCATAGGTATTTATATTAGTATGAGACAGAAGTATAGGTAAAGTACCATGTGGCATCAGAGGAGATAGACATTTCATCTTGTTTGTATAATAAAAAAAGTCTCCTGGGAAGAGGGGACAGTGAGATCAAAATTAGGATTGTAAAATAGAAGGGAAGTGTGTGGGAATAACATTTAAAGGCTTAGTGTATACTCCAAGAAAGCCAGTCTGTCCAGTTGAATATCGGCAAATGCTAAGTATTGAGAAATGCATGTGGAGGTGATAATGAAACTATGCCAACTGGGGAGGGTGCTCAGAAAGATGGCAAAAGGAAAAGGATAGCTGACAAGACAATGGAGTGCCCTTGTCCAGCAGGTGAGAGAATGGAGGGGAGACAGGTCAGAGGACAATTGTAGATCAAAAGTCAATGGAAGATAAGAACTTTATAGAGAAATCTGCTATCAAGATCAAAAAATGAATGTAGATCAAGTGGATTATGATCTGAAAGGAAGTTGTTGGTTTGAGGTCATTAGTGAATTTCAAAAGCATCATCTTAACAGACTTGAGGGACTAAGTGCACTGAATTAAGTGATGAGCTGGTAACACATGAACAATTCATTTATTATACAGCAATATGTAAGCATATTTTTATTTAGTGAGAAAAAATTGGGTTAAGTGTTTAGGAACTTACTGTTTCAAAGATGGGGCATTTAAAAGTTACAATGTAAAATAAAAATCTCACTATGTTATAAATTTTGCTATCTTTTTCCCAGAACCCTACCTTTCCAGAATGAGAGGATTCTTGCTTTTCCTTTAACTTACTAACTTCTCTGACTTCTATAGAACCTACATAATGGGGAAATAGAGATATTGTAAGATATAAAAAGGATAAAATATATTAAATAAGGACCTGAGCAAGAGTGAGAGTTGAAAAAGATAAAAGCCTACTCAAGTGGATTTTTGAGAGTGTTTTTAGAAACTAGGAATTGTATGTGATTGATTCGGAGACAGCTGTAGTTTGTGAGACACTGAGAGTGAAAACTCAGCTGTAGTTTGTGAGGCATTGAGAGTGAAAACTCAGCTGTAGTTTGTGAGGCATTGAGAATGGAATTGGATGAAGAGACCTTTAGAGAAGCAGTGCTGTGTCTTATAAAGATGCTCCTCTTTTGGTGACTTTGCCATAAATTTTCAGTTAAAAATTTTTTTAATTAGAAATTGTTTTGTATGCTAGATTAATAATTCTATAACGCCACATCCTGCTGATAATGGAGTGAGTGGCTCTGTTACATAGTGTTTACACAGGAATGTATGCTGTAGTCAGGTATATATTTCTGTGTGTATTTTGTATTTAAATGTGTATAATTTAGTACAAGCATATGAGAATGCAAGAAAAAAGGATAGCTGATGAACTAGGCAGGGTGCATGATATCAAAAGCAGAAGAGGATAAATCCACAAGAAGAAGGGAAACTACATCCTTTGAGATGAGAAGAAAGCTAGAAAGAATTAAGAGAGAAAAAAGCTAAAGATTTTTGTATAGAGAAGTGGGTGAAATACCCTCTATAAAGAATGAAGGGTTTACTTCAATAAGTGGGAAAGAATTGGAATAGGCGTGTTGGCATGGAATAGCAATTTGTTTAGAAGTATTGCCAAGCAGCAATGTCAGACCTGATGGAGATGGAAAATATTCATTTCTAGGGTATTTTCTCAAATGTCTTATGAACCTGTCCCACAGCTGTCATTATGAAGAAGTAGAGGCAGGAGAATTTTATAGTGTAAACTTTACAATGAACTGTAAGCAAGGATAAACTGATGGTAGTTGGCAGTCTACTGTTAACTACTGGTGAGTGACTGGCTCTAAATTCCCTCAATCGTACATATAAACTCTCACATTCTTTGTAGGGTTTTGAAACTGAGTATAGTGATAGTAAAACTGGCCTAATTGTCCCATAGAACCATGTTTATGATTTCTTTTGAATAAACATGGAAAATATCCAGTCTTAAAATTTAAGAAAGTTACATTTGTCTTATCTGAGTTCCCTTCTCAGGAAACCAACCATAAGGCCTTCCAGATAGTATCAAGGAATTGAAACTTACCAGGTTATTGCATCTGGACGATGAGACACAGACCCCTTAGGCACCATGACTGCTTAACTGACCACCTGCTTCCTATAGACCAAGTCCTCTACCTTGCCCTTACCTAATTCCTTTTTCCCCATACCTGGTTACATTTTTCTATGCTATATAAACACAAAATTTTAACCAGCTGACATGTATTTGAGAGTGATCTCTCATCTGCTCAGCTGCAGCACCTGAATACAACCCTGGCAATACTTGTCTCAGTGATTGGCTTTCTATTGAGTAACCCCTGGTGTTTTGGTTACAATAGAACAAATGCAGTGAGGAAGTCAAGCTTGCAAAGGTGAGCAAAGGGAAGAAGGAGCTGATATCAGCTGATACAGGTCCACAGCTGGATCTTCAGATACATGAAGAAGGAAGGAAGAAGGAAGGATAAGAAAATAGCTCCTAAGCAAACAGATTAAGGTATGTACAACCTTATCAAAAGCTCATGGACAGAGGTCCATTGCATAGACATTAAATATAAAGCACTCAAGCTATGAAAAATCATGGAAAGGGCATTTTCCAATTCCTAAGCATTCCAAATATACATTACTGACCAGAGATATTAGATAGCATATATGTTTTGAATTTTCAGTGCTGGAAAGTTGTGATTTTGTGGACTACTGCTTAGTGCACCAATAATAAAGTTCTCCTTGTGGAATGACCACATCTTTATACTCATCATTATGTCCTCTTCAGAATCTAGCACTTTATATTGGGAACTCAGGAGCATTAAAAAATAATGATTACATGGAAATAAACTTTGCCAGGACCGAAAATTTACAATTTTACTTACCCTTTTCTCTACCATCACCTTTTTTTTTTTTTAAGTTTCAAATGATCATTAATCAGATGATCATGTATCTTGTAATAACTATATCCACCTCAGAATTTTGACAGCCTTTTAACTTTGCTGATAAGACCTTCCTTCCAACAAAATCAGTTAATGAGTGATAATTCTAACATTGTGTTCTTATTAAGAAAATTACCTCAAACATTTGTAGCAAATGCCAGCTTTTTGGGAAATAGTGGAAGGGTAATTATATTGCTACTACCAATAATAATACTGACAAAAATAATTTTGAGTCCATTCTATGTAAGTTACGTACAATTATAAGGCTTTTACCCATGCTAATACAACTCAGTTTTCCAGGCTTCTGAGGACAGTAACATTGTTACCCCCATTTTACAAACATACATGAGAAAAAATGTCCATACATGGACTCCTTAACACCTCAGGTTGTTTTCTTTACTTCTTGCCTTTACTAAATGCCAAGTGATGGTGAAGAATAGACAGTCATTCATCCTTTTTAAGAATAATATTTTCAGACTGAGTGCTACCGCTTTCATGCCTGTAATACCAGCACTTTGGGATGCCGAGACAGAAGGATTATTTGAGCCCAAGAGTTCAAGACCAGCCTGGCCAACACAGTAAGACCTCTTCTCTACAAAAAACAAACAAACAAAAAAGCAAATTTAAAACATTATCTGAGTGGTACATGCTTGTAGTCACAGCTACTCTGGAGGCTGAGGTAGGAGGATTGCTTGAGCCTAGGAGATTGAGGCTGTGGTGAGCCACAGTTGCACCACTACACTTAAGCCTGGGCAGCAGAGTGAGACCCTGTCCCAAAATAAAATAACATAAAATAAAAATAACCTTTTTATTTTGAAATGGTTTTAGATTCATGGAAATGTGGTGAGAAAAATCTCATATATGTCATATACAGTTTTCCTTATTGTTAACATCTCACATTAGTATGGTACAGCTGTCACATATGATGGACCAATATTGATGCATTATTACAAAGTACAGTTCATATTTGATTCGAATTTCCTTAATTTTCACCTAAAGTCTCTTTCCTATCGAAGGATCCCATTCAGGATTCTACACTTCATTCAGTCTGCATGCCTCCTTAGGCTCCTTGAAACTGTGACAGTTTCCCGGCCTTTCTTTTTTTCTTTTTTTTTTTTTTAAACGAACTTGACAATTTAGAGGAGCACGGTCAGGTATTTTGAAGAATGTAGAATGTCTTATGGATTTTGCCTGGTGTTTTTCTCATGATTAGACTGGCATGATGGATTTTTGGAAGGAATGCCACAGAGATAAAGTGACATTCTTATCATGTCATTATCAAATGTATATACTATAAATATGATTTATAACTGTTTATGCAGACCATGATTGTCTGGCTGTGGAACTATTTCTCAGTTTTCTCCCCTCTAAAGGTACTCTTTTTGCCTTTCTCTATTCTCCTCTTTGAAATGAAGTCACCGTGGCATCCTGCAGTCAAGAAGTTGGGGCTATATGCCATCTTCTTGAACTAGGAGTATACACATACTTTTAATTTTGGAATTCTTCATGGAAGATTTCTCTATTATCTGCTATTTATTTGTTTACTTATTCAATTATCTATTTATATTGGTATGAACTCATGGATATTTATTTCATATTTTGGCTTATAGTCCCATACTAGCCATGATTTATTTTTTGGCTCAAAGTATTCCAGCTTTGGGCATTGGGAGCTCTTTCACAGTTGGCTGCTGTGTTCGTTTGACATACGGTACTTTCATTGTTGTGTATTTAAGGTCCGCTTTTGAGAAGAGAGGGCACTTTATATAGTCTCTCGATTTTTATATCTCTATATAGATGATAATTTTAGATTATCTGTGTTTTCTATGTCAATAAAGAGCAATGCACAAAGAAGCACTTAAGCTGAATTAATATTTACCTTCCTCCAAAGCCTACTATGAGCATTTGAATGCTGTATTATGTTATTTTTTCATTTGGACCTCACAGTGTGTGCATTTTATAAGTAAATAAATGCTTGATCCTTGAACCTGAAAGTCTTTGCCTGCTATATTTTTAAAAAGTGTGAATTTAATAGAAAGGAACCTTAGTTACATTACCTTATATAGCAAAGAAATTTGCCATTGTCTAATACTTGGTTAAACTCCCATCACAATAATCTTTATAATGCATCATTTGAAGAGAATCTTCAAGTATGCATGATTTAAGTGTAAACTATTGTATGATGATAGATGTTCCCTTTGATATCACAGAATTTCATTTCAGACTATATTTATTATCATCTACTTACTATATTTTGCCATCAGAAATTGTATTTTCATGTGTATTTTTAATTCATCAGTTCTAGTGTGTCGTTTATAATGTATTTGCAATAAAATCTCAAATTAAAATGTATTTTTATTTGTGAAATTAAGCACAATTTAACAGCGGAACAAAATATTATTTGTTAAAAATTATCACGCTGTTGAAAGCCAGAATATTCTGACTATACTTTTTGATCACACAATTTTTTAACATAGTATTTTGATCTTAAGAAGGTTTGTATACTAAATGTTTAAAGTAAAACAGTAACAACATGATTGCCTTTTCATTGTGAAGCATTTTCTGGAGTAATAGTCATTTGATTCACTTAATTTTTTTACTAATCCTCTCTATAATGCTTTTAAGATCCTTTAGGATCATATGGTAGGCAGGCCCAAAACATCTTGACTCTTGTCATTCATTTAACAACTATTTAATAAATTTTATGTTCCGGGCAAAGTTACGTTTCCATGGGATACAGCAGTAAACAAACCAGGGAGAGTGCTTCTCTTATGACACTTGAATATTCTCTATACAGTGCTGTTCATCAGAATTATAATGCTGGCCACAAATATGAGCCAAATATGCAATTTGGTATTTTCTAATAGCCATGTTTTTAAAAAAATGTGAAATTAACTGTAATATTTCTATTTAGTCCAATATCTCCAAAACATTACCTTGTGTAATAACAGAGGTAGTTAATAAATACATTTTTATTCTTTTTTATATTAAGTTTTTGAGATCCAGTGTGCATTTTACACTTATAGCATGTTTCAATTTAAACCAGACATTGTTAAAGTGCTTACTAGCTACATATGGCTGGTGGCTATTTTATTAGTCAACACATTTCTATGCTGTAAACACCACAATCTTGGATAATGTTAGGGTAGTTTAATTTAAGCTTGGAAGATTTGAAAGTGGATATCTTTTATTCCAAACCATAATAGAATTTGAAGCACAAATGTGAATTTTTTATATTCTAACAGGTTTTATAAAATTCATCTATCATGAAATATTTTAAAAATGAGAGTAGGAGAACATATATTACACATCTTTATAATATCTGAACACCAATGATATCATTTTTAATTTGTTAAGGAAATAAAATGCAACAATTTACTTAGCATTGCTCACAGAAACTGTGCAGAAACAGAGCTAGGTTTGAAGTTTCTCATGTATGAATTTTATCGATAATTGATTAGGTGGGCGAACAATCCCATAAATGGGTTATTTATCCAGTTATTTTTTCCCTCTCACTACTGTACTATTTTTATTTCAGGATCTTGTTATTCTTTCTTTATTGGTTTCTGAATCACTCGAATACTCTTATCTCCTTGGACTGTATCTTTTATCTACTGCTTAAACAAGGTGAATGGCTTAGTGATTACTAAAACTGTTTCAAAACTTTGATTCTTAGCTCAATATGTAATGTTTTTCATGCAACTTCTATTTTTTATTGGTGGGAGAATTCAAGGGAGTCAGTGATGGTTAAAAAGTTCAGGACAATTAGGAGAGGAAGGGCAAGGGCCCATAAGAAGAAAATCCAGCCAAAGCGTTTTGACCACAATTCTTACTGTTAAAGTTTATGCTATCTTCATTGACATACTTCTTTCAATTATAGCAGGGCTGTTCTTGATCTGTTCCCAAACCTACATATATTATTAGAGACAACTAGTAAAAGCAGATTTCTCCTTAAATGTTGAGTAAATGTATATGTGCCTTCAAAAGTGATTACATAAATAAATAAGATAAACTTTTGCTGCCTAACAAATATTGAATTAGTAGATGATATTCAGAATTCAATTTGTTCAACTGTAATATGGCAATTTTACAAGTAAGGTGTGTAACAAATTAACGATGTTTTGCCAAAATCATATCTAACACTTCTCCTATTTAAATCTGCCGCTCACTGTGTGCAAAATTTCTTCTCTACACCTTGCTTAACTACCTGATCTCACGTCCAGGGGGACGGGGTGTGAGGGGGAAGGTTGAGGTCCTTGGGTGGCCCTGTCTCTATTTCTAAGTGAATACAGTACTCTGAGTTTCCTTTGTGACTTTCCCCCATTTTATACAATTAGGAAATTAGCTCAAGATTTTCTTTCTTCATTTAAAAACACTAAGATAAAAATTACTGTATTTTATCCATAGAACTTGAATTTAATGACTTAAAAGGAGAATAATTATCACTGGAATTCATTCCCTTTCTGCTCTACAAATGTCACGTTAGCCTGAACTTCAGAACAGAGAATAATTAATTTTATTTTGATTTGATTCTACCTGATATGTAATTAAGTTTTTCTTGTTTACTCTTAATTTTACTTCTTGATTATATGTGTTTAATTCATTGTTAAGGATGTATTCAAAATTTAACTTTAACTGGGAGTAGGAAAAAAACACTTAAGGAAATTAGATTGTGTGTGTATAATAGTAAAATGTAAAACAGAAACAATACAAAAGAAAGAATATGTTTTTCTTATACTACTTTCATGTGTAGCATTACATTTTATAGAAATTAATATCAGAAAGTAGTTTTCAATTGTATATTTTAAAATAGATCCCCGTTTTCTAAGTCTGGTCTTTAGGAGACAGCAAAGGGAGTCTGAGATGCCCATGACCAAAGTCTGGCATTGACCATATTAATATGGCAAATGCAAATTTACTGGGCTGAATGGTATTTTGTAATCACATAGTTAGAACAGATTGGTAAAACATATCTGCCAGCATGGTATCTTTTACATGTAGGAGACCTTCACAAAGCTTTTAAAGCAAAGAGTAACTTAGAAATAACCTTTTTAGACTGAGTATGTTTTCTGAAATTTATGCTTTGTTTATTATAAATAAAATATAATAAAATTAATTAAATATAAATTATTTTTCTACACCTCCATTTATTGAGCTATGTCTCATCTAATGTTGCGTTTCTATTCACCCACCAAACCATGCACTCATCTGTTTGTATGTACATTTATTGATGAAACATTTTTTGGAAAACTTCACAGTTGCTACCGTCTCTATTTATAACTACGAGGCAGCCACGTGGAATTCTTCAACTGATTCCGTTCATTGTAATGAAATTTGCTTGTTTAGCAAACTTCTTCAACTACAGTATTCAGATGTTAAGTTTGGATCTTAACATCAAAGGAAACCGGAAAAAGTGAGTGACTAACTTCTAGTCTCCTTGGTTCACTGGGCATTGTGATCTGCATCCCCTGTTTATTATTGCCCTTTCTTCTTTTATTTATAATATCAAAATGTTTCCTCCAGTCTGAAACAAAAATTACTTAGTTCCTCAAGCTCTAAAATATTCCTCTCTCCCCCTTATGTGAGTGATCTCCAAGGACTTATTATCAGCACCTGTGATTTATAAAGAAGAAAGAATAACAAAATGTTCTTACATTATGGTCTTCTAAAAACTAGCCAATATTGGTATGGCCATATATCTCCCAAAAACTTTTTTCTAATTAAAAAAATATGATAAAAATAATTTTAGAGACATACAAAAGAATCGTTGGCTGAATATCAATGTATTTACCCCCAGCCTAAAACATAAAATACTACATACAAAGTTAAAACTCCTCATGAATCCTTTTTTGATACCATTCCCCTCTCTCTATTCCCAGAGGCAACCACTATGTTGAAATTTATATGCATTATTTATACTTTTAAAATACATTTTGTATCCATTCATGTGAAGTAGGAAGTGAGACTCCACTCCAAAGGAGGGGCTTGAACCCTAGAGGAGACTAAGGACTAGATTAAACAGGGTCAGAGCAGAAGCCGTTGTCCAATCGGACATGCCCACTAATGTGCCATGTAAATTTACCATTGCCATGGCAACATCTGGGAGTTACCATCCTTTCCATGGCAATGACCCCAAAGTTACTACCCCTTCCCTAGAAATTTCTGCATAAACTGCCCCCTAATCCACATGCAATTAAAAGTGGGTCTAAATATGACTGCAAAACTGCACTGAGCTGCTACTCTCTGCCTCCGGCGTAGCCCTGCCCTGCAAGAGCAATCAAGAAGCTGTAATACTGCTGGAGCTGTAACACTACCTCTTCAATAAAGCTGTTTTCTTCTATCTCTGGGCTTGCCCCTGAATTCTTTCCTGGGCAGAGCCAGGAACGCTTGTAGGCTAAGCTACACTTTGAAGCTTCACCTACCCTACATTAGCTTGGTGTCCGACAAGGGATAAAGAAAGATGGCATTATGGAAGACAGTAGTCAGCAATTCAGGAGTGGCAGTGTGCAAACAGGCAATCCAGCGATGGGCCAGCAGCAGTCTGCGAAGTGGCAGTCGGTGATCAGCTAGCAGCAGTTGGTAATCAGTGGGGCAACAATCGCTGGGCTGGGACAGCAGTTGGAATGCAACTGGCAGGATGGCACTTGGCCAGGCCATAGTCAGCCAGATGAGGAGCGAAGAGGCAGCAAAACAGTGTTGTAACATCAACACTAACCAAATGCTCTTTCCGAAGTCATCATTTTCCCTAGCAGGCAGTGGAGCCAATCAGACCAGCAAGTTGCTATAGTGCTGCTGCTTCATGTGGGACCCGCCTCTCTGATCAGCAACCCCGTGGATTACTGGCCTGCACAGGCCCCTTCCACCCTGCAGCTGAGCCCACTGGTGGGACATCATAGTGCTGTCTACATTGTATGATACCTACCTCTCCAACCAGCAGACCAGTGGGTTATTGCCTGGTGTAGGCCCCTCCCACCACCACAGCCAAGCTGAGCCCACCGAAGCTAAGGTATCCTGGAGAGATCTTCACCTGGATCCCATGTGGAAGATCAATCATTGCCATTTCTGCTCTGGTGGATGGGTGAGTGTCCCTTCTGCCCCATCCTCATAGTATCAGGATAACTAGGGAGTAAAATAAAGCCTTTGGCTAGGTGATCAGTTCAAAGTCCCTCATTGTTTGAGTGCCCCAAAGCACATCCTTGTCACTCCTTCCTCTGGTCCTTTCTCTTCTGACTCCATTGTGTTGTTCCATCAGTCATTTTATTTTCAGTCCTAAAATATGCGCAGTATTATTCTTGCTTTTAGCTTTCTATTAGTTATGTGTGAGCAATTAAGGCAGGACACTTGGTTGTATTGATTCTTGGATGCCAGAGTCATGGTGTTCTGCAACCTCAACTTGGTCTTGAGTTCACTGTTGGCAGCTCCTGGGTTGCTCCAGGAGTTTAGCGTCTGGTTAGGAGTCTTTCATTGGCTGAAACTTGGGTACTACATGTTTTCACCATTGGTATTTTTGGCCACCCCTAGATGATCTCGGGTTTTTCGCATTGACATTCCCTCTAGGACTGTGGGTTATAACCCCTCTCCATAGGAGAATATTAGTCTTGCCTTTTTGTGCCTTACCAATTAGAAGTATTATTTTCCTAATAGCTGGTTGCAAGCCCCCTTCTTATGTGCTGTCTTACAAGTGCCTTGCTCAAGACCCTCTTGGTCAAAGGAACTGGGAGTTTCCAGGTTCTGGACCTAATGGACAGCCACCTACAGCAGTAGACAAGTGGTCACCTGAATACTTTTTTAGTCTCTCTGCTACTGGGTAGGTTCTCTGATAAGTCAAGGCCTCTGAGGTCTCCCCTTAGGCAATGCTGTTTAGTCCTTTCCCCTCCTCCCTTCCGCCATAACCAGCCCCCTCTCTGTGTAACCCTCGCTGTCAATGGAATTTAGACTCAATATCCAACTGCCATTTGAAGCTTGCAGTCCACTTTTGTAACACTTTACTATCTATAGAAAGTTGGAAATTAAAAGTGACTAGGCATTTGCTAAACTTAGGCTAAGTGAAACCCCTTGTTGTGATCCTTCCTAGACATGGGACAACAGCAAACATCCCAGAGGACTCACCAATAGAGTATCTTTTAGGTGATTGGAGCCAGGTCAAATTCAGCTTAAAGAAGGAGAAACTCATTTTCTATTGCAACACCATTTGGGTTCAATACAAATTAGAAAACCAACAAATTCGGCCTGAAAATAGTTCTATATGTTATAATGATATTTTACAATTAGACTTATTTTGTAAAAAAGAAGGAAAATGGGAGAAGGTCCCTTATGTACAGTTTTTGACGGCGCTTTACCATCTCATGTTACTTTCAGAAAGCCATGCCTAAAAGATCCCCTCCAAGCTACTCCTCATAGAAAGCTTATGCCCTCTCCAGGGTCTCTTCAATACCCCAATTATCAGGGAGTGGTCCCGTCAGCTCTCTAATGAAGAATTCCATTCTAAGGTCATCAGCTACCTCTCCCTCTTATCCAACTAGCTCCAGCCTGGGCCCCACACTGCCCAAGAAATTAAACCCAACAAGTGCCACCATGAATGGGCCTCATATTAGCCCCTAAAGTCAAACCTAAATCCATGGTGGGAGGTAGCTAATGGAAGTGAGGGAACACTTAGAGTACATATGCCATTTTCTTTGTATAATTTGGCTTTATACCAGGAAAAATTTGGACAGTGTTCAGAGAATTCAGAAAAGTTTATAGAGGAGTTTGTGAAGTTGCCTATGTTCTTTGATTTAATATCTCATGACTTGCAAATATTATCATCCACTTGCTGTGCTGTGGGGAAAAAAGGTAGAGGGAAAAGTGTATGGTTAAGCCAGTGAATTATGACAAGTTTAGAGAAATAACTCAGGACAAAGAAGAAAATCTCACTTTGTTTCAGGGTTGTTGGGTGAGTTATTGAGGTAATATACTCATGCAGACCCAGACTCCCCAGAAGGGCAAGCTCTCCTGAATGTACATTTTATTACTCAACTTGACCCTGACATTAGGAGGAAGCTACAAAAAGCAGCAACGGGACTTCAAACCCATATGAGCCAACTCCTAAATATAGCCTTTAAAGTTTGCAGTAGAGGAAAAGCAAAAAAGGTGAAAACAAACAAAAAATGAAATCAAAGAAATACTGAAAAAAAAGCAATTGTTAACAGTTGCTTTAATCCCTTCCCTCTCAAGGTTACCTGTCTTGAGAAAATGTCACAAAATCTGTGTCTGGGATGCCCAGAAAAGAGCCCTGAACTCACCAGCCCTGGGCCAGAATCAGTGTGCCTACCATGAGCTAGAGGGCCACTGACAATGAGAAAGTCCTAACTGTCCCTGGTAAGAGAAGCAAAAAAAAGGCTCCCCATCAATACTAGTGCTAACCTTCTTCCACTAACCCCAATAAGCTGCCTTGCTTATTTTTACTGGGAGTCTTGAATCCTTGACCCAACAAGCAGCTTACTGCAGTGGCAGACAAGCAGCTGCCTGAACATTTTTCTTTGGTTTCCCCACTGCTGAATGAGCTCTCTGGTGGCTTGGGGACTCTGGGAACTCACCCTGAGCAATGCAGTTTTCCCCCTACCTTTATTATCTGATGCTATGTGATCCCCTTCTTTGCCTCCTCCTCTTTTCCATACATATTGAGGCAAACACAATTTGTCCAGGTAGATAAGTCCCATTTTAGTAAGTAACTTGAATCCAGTTGTCTTGTATGGGTAGCTTTATTTAATGTGTTTGTTTAGGTGTACATACAGGTATTGTGATATGTGTTGTGTCTAACATACTATCAAATTGGTTTATGGATTTAAAAAAGTGCTCATAAATTAAACAAGACTAGTCAGAGCTTATCGGTTTGAAGAGAATGTTATGTCTTAAATTTAACATTAAGATTTTTACTTAGGTAAATCACTGATGTTCATAGGCTTTAAAATGGTTAAAATGGTTTTCAGTGGTGACTAGTTTTGTGTGATATATTGGTTCTTAGACGTAGTCTAGATGAAACTGTTGAAAGTGAAAGAGTTAAATACATGCAAATGGAATAGATGCTTAAATACTGAGTTTACTGTGTGGTTTAAAGTCTTAATGGTGCAATAATTTTCATCTATAGAATGACAATATCTGGTGTGCAGTTCAGGATTTCTTACTTCCTAGGTTTATATAAAATGTGCCAAAGAAATGTATTCTTTATTGAGAAAAATTGTCTAATTCAGAAGTTATTAAAGGGGAAGTTCAAAATATGAGAGAATCAGTGAGTTGAAAAGAGAGAATATTACGGATAGAAAATGCAGAGGTTTTTTGTTTGTTTGTTTTGTTTGTTTTATGAGGGAGGCTATAAAGAAAGAGTAATCTTATATGAGGAGGGATATTATATAGTAAAGTTTTGTTGTAGAGTAAAATGACTGCTTATTTAAGAAAGAGGTAGTATAGGACAAGTCAGAATGTTCAAGCATGTTGTAGATGGTCTGTGTAAGTCAGGATGAGGTTCATAAGGGGGAATCTATGAAAGGAATTTTGTGTATAATTAAACTTGCTAAGATTAAAGAAAATCATTTGTAGTAGACTCTAAAAACTGGTCTATATATCAGAACCAAATTTTCTCAAGGTGTTAATTTGCTACATTACCAGAAACTTTGCTTTTCAATCCAGTCCTCTAATTTTTTTCTTTTTAAAGTTTCTCAGATTCATTTAACTCTCTGTATTTAGCAATTTTTGTCAGCTACTATCTTTTCTTCCTTGATCATACCTGCTATTATGGCCTAATGCTACAGTGTTTTGTCTTAGAGGTCTATGGGAGCAGTGTTTTCCCTCAATATAGCTTAATTCTATGGTTTATTCTTGGTTTTTCTTTATGTGTAACCTTAATTTTAGCTTTTGGTTTTTCACTCTTACATTGCTTAGAAGGATTTTGGGGCTGGTGGGGGCCTGCCAAACTTCATTCCCTTCAGCTAGGAGTGGGGTACTCATTCAGTCTGTTGGGGGCTATGGCCTAGTCTGGGAGAGTGGGAGTACTTCCCCCTTCTGGAAAACAAAGACTATCTGAGAATCCCCATTGGTACAGGGGAAAAATATCTCTACAGACCCAATTTGGCAGCAAAGAATAAAAATTATGCTCTGTAGGGCTTCTTTTTGTGCCACCCCTGGGCTTATTTTTGTTTGTGGCAATGGATAGGAAGAAGTCACACCCTGTAACCATTTCTGACTCTCTAGGGAGTCACCTTTTGTCTTAGGACTAGCTTCCCCATATATATCAAAAACCTGAAACAGAGGTGAAGGCATATTAGCCACCCTTGCCCCTTCTGGGGTCATGGTCTCTAACCTAATAAGACTCAATTATACCAGAGGTAAGCAAGGAATAGGATTAATTCTGACAAGAATTGGTACCATGATAGGACAAACAGCACCCTGGGGTAGCTTTGCCTGCCATGAGTCAACCCTAAGAAAATTGATTCAAAGCCTAGAAACCTTCACCATCAACACAGGGCAGGCATTAAAAGGAATTTAAGAGTCCTTAGACTCCTTGGAAAATGTAGTCCTCAATCACAAACCAGCATTGGATTATTTACTAGCTGAACAAGGTGGAGTCTGTGAAGTTATTAATAAAACTTGCCACACATATATTAACAACTCTGAGCAAGTTGAGATTAACATTAAAAAACCTGGCCAGGCACAGTGGCTCACGGTTGCAATCCCAGCACTTTGGGAGCCTAAGGTGGGTGGATCACCTGAGGTCAGGAGTTTGAGACCAGCCTGACCAACCTGGTGAAACCCTGTCTCTACTTAAAAAAAAAAAAATTAGCTGGGTGGGGGTGGACACCTGTAATCCCAGCTACTCAGGAGACTAAGGCAGGATAATCACTTGAACCCAGGAGACAGAGGTTGCAGTAAGCTGAAATTGTGCCATTGCACTCCAGCCTGGGCGACAGAGCAAGACTCTGCCTCAAAAAAAAAAAAAAAAAAAAAGAAAGAAAGAAAGAAAAAAAAAAAAAACAACATTCAAAATAACTATGAGCAACCTACGTGATTACTAGATGTAACCAGAGCACTGACCCCCAACTATATCTGGCCAACTATCAAAGGTGCCTCTGCAAGTCTCACCTGGTTTTTAACTCTCTCAGCACTTTTGGTAACTATCTTATTGTTACTAATTTTTGGCCATTGCTTGTTTAAGCTCTTAGTAACGTTTGTGTCTTCTAAATTACAATAGTTCCAAGTAAAAACAATGCTGGCATAAGGCTTCCAACCCATCCCATCTACCAACCTGGAGAATAAAAGCATCCTGCCTCTTGGCCCCTTAGATCAAGTATCTGGAGATTTTTACTCTTCTGGTACTAGGCAGGGCCTATGTCCATAAGCTTAGCAAAAGCAGTTACAAAATACATACTTCTGCCCTTCTGCAGCACCATTAAGAGTAGGAGTAGGCCAGGTGTGGTGGGTCATGCCTGTAATCCCAGCACTTTGGGGATGCTGAAGTGGGTGGATTGTCTGAGCTCAGAAGTTCAAGATTAGTCTGGACAACATGGCGAGACCCAATCTCTACCAAAAATACAAAAAATTGACCAGGCATGATCAATGGTCCCAGCTACTCAGGAGGCTGAGGTGGGACCATTGCTTGAGCCTGGGAGGTGGAGATTGCAGTGAGCGGAGATTGTGCCTTTGCACTTCAACCTGGGTGACAGAGTGAGACCCCTGCATTAAAAAAAAAAAAAAAAAAAAAAAGATTAGGAGGAGTATCTAATCTCTGAGAGGGGAACGAGGTAGGAAGCAGGAGGCAGGACTTGACTCCTATTCACACTGGTTTAAAGATTCTTAATGCCTTGTCATGGCATTAAACACATTGCTTATCTTATAAAATACATTAGATCGTATAAATACATAGATAATATACTTCTGTGACTACTGAGGCATAGTGTTTCTTCAACTTGTTCAAAGTTTTGCATATATCACAGAGGGAGCCAGATATCAAACTTAGGTTTTCCTTTATTTGCAGCTTGTGACATCATTATATTATAATCTCTCGTATGCCATTTTCTCAAATGTCATCTTTGACAGTGTTCATTACTTTTAGCCTCTCTCCACATTCATGAACATAAAATTTGTGATGAAGATTCATTACATTTAGCCCCAAGAAATCAGTGGACTTCCATGTTGGCTGCGCACATCTGCATAATTTTTTTCTGCTTTGTGGTTTAGGTGAAGTTAACTATGCAGTTCGAGTTATTTGAGAGTTGTTTGAATTAATAATGGTGGTAAGAGATAGGCATCAAATAGACTGGAGGCCAAAATGTACAGTGTGGCAGGCATTCATTTGTGAAGATGTTAAAATGTGTATTTGGAGAACTGTTGCCCTCGGAAGACATGACAAAGGCAGGAGTGGAGAGTTCCTGGTGATTTAGAAGGAGCAATGCTAAGATTTGCTGGCAAATTGTTAGAAAATAAAACATTTGTAATCAAGAATTGGGATTAACATTTGATTTAAGCTTCAGTTTAGGGTTCAAGTTTTGGCCTAAGTTACTATAATCCAATATTTTGTGTCCGATGATCTAGGAAGATAGCAGTTCTCTTGATGAGAGGCAGCAGAATGTAAAAATTCAAAGCACTTGCCCTAGAGCTCAGGCTTCCTGGGTTCAAAATTTGCCTTTATTACTTTCCATGCTTAAGTTACTTTCTGTACTTCATGATCCTTATCAATAATTGGGCATAATAGTATTTCAACATCACAGGGTTTTGATTACTGAGGATTATTAAAAATTGCTAAGCATGAAAACTGCTTAGCAGAGTGTATATAATGAACGGTATAAGTGTATTATGATTGTCATCATTATCAGTGATAGAGAATATATGATAAATCAGCACTTTCAGGTGTCTTCTAATAGACCATTTTCCTGTCAGTATATTTTAATCTAGGGCAGAGTACCTGAAAAATAGTTTTATTATTAAACCGTCTGGAGAATTAAACAACAATTTGGTCTCTGAGTGAAAAAATTACAAATATTCTGTGAAACAAAAGGAGATTTTCTTTGAAATGGCAGATATTCA